>NW_007249964.1:176407-256312 GCF_000164805.1 Carlito syrichta | reverse complement strand
AGGTCAAGGCTGCGGTGGGCAGGAGCGGCCACTGCACTACAGTCTGGGCGACCGAGTGAGACTCCAACTCAAAAAAAAAAAAAAATTAATTAAATTTATTATTTTTATCTTATAATATGTTTGTACCCTTTAAGTCACTTCTCTCTATCCTTCCCCTTTCTCTCCACTCACCCTTCTCAGTCTGTTATCTAATTTTCTACTTTCTAGGTCCATGTGAACAATTTTGTTTTAGCACCCATGTATAATTGAGAACATGTGATAATTATCTTTTTGTGCCTGGCTTATTTCAGTTAAGGTAATGATCTCCAGTTCCATCCATGTTGCTACTGGCATGATGCTAATGGCATGATATTATTCATTAATTCTTTCTCTCTCTCTCTTTTTTTTTTTTTTTTTTTTTTGCCAAATAGTGTTCTGTTGTGTGTAATACTACAATTCTTTATCCATTCATTCATTGATGGTCATTTGGGTTGATTCCATATCTTTGATAATGTGAATAGTGCTTTGTTATGCTGATTTCTTTTTGCTTGAATAGATACCCAGTCATGGGATTGCTGAATCAAATGATAATTCTTTTTTTAGTTTTTTGAAAAATCTCCATTCTGTTTTTCATAGTTGCTGTAGTAGTTTACATTCCCACCAACTGTGTCTAAGAGTTTTCTTTACTCTGCATTCTTACCAACATCTGTTATTTTAAAAAAATCTTTTTTATAATAGCCATTCTTATTAGAGTAAGATGATATCTCATTGTGGTTTTATTTGCATTTCCCTGATGATTAGTGATATTGAGTATATTTTCATATACTTGACCTTTTGCATGTTTTATTTATGAAAAAAACAGTTTATTTATGTTCTTTACTTTCTTTTTTTTTTTTTTTTTTGTCTCACTCTGTCACCCAGACTGGAGTGCAGTGGCCGCTCCCGGCCACCGCAGCCTCAACCTGCTGGGCTCTGGCGATCCTTCCACCTCAGTTTTCCAAACACTCCTGGCTAAGTTTTTCATTTATTGTAGAGATGAGGTCTCACCAAGTTGCCCAGGCGGGTCTCGAACCCGCGGGCTCAGGCAATCCACTCACCTCAGCCTCCCAAAGGTGCAGGATTACAGGCTGTTTACTCGCTTTTTAATAGGATTATTTGTTTGTTTTCTTTTTCCTTTTGAGTTGAGTTCTTCGTATATTCTGGTTATTAGTTCCCTGTCAGATGAATTGTTTGCAAATATTTTCTCCCATTCAACAGACTGTGTCTTCACTCTGTTGAGTATTTCTTTTACTGTGCAGAAGCTTTTTAATTTAATATAGTCTCATTTATATATTCTTGATTTTGCTGTCTGTACTTTTGAGGTCTAGTCAAGTTCTTTGTCTAGACCAATGATCGGGATAATTTGCTCTAGATTTTCTTCTAGTATTTTTATCATTTTGGATCTTATGCTTGGGCCTTCTATCTATGTTGAGGTGATTTTTGTATATGGTGAGAGATATGGATTCAGTTTTATTCTTCTGCATATGGATATTCAATTTTTCCAGCATTATTTATTGAAAAGGGTGTCCTTTCCCTCATATATGTTCTTGGTACATTTGTGGAACATCAGTTGGCTGTAAATACATGGGTTTATTTCTGGGATTTTATTCCATTCCATTGGTCTATATGTCTGTCTTTTTACCAATATCATGCTGTTTTGGTTACTATAGATTTGTAATTTTTTGAAGTCGGGACATGTGATGTCTCCAGCTTTATTCTTTTTGCTCAGAATTGCTTTGGCTATTTGAGCTCTTTTTCAATTCCGTGTGAATTTTAGGATTTGTGTGTGTCTGTTTGTGAGGAATGATGCTGATATTTTGATGTGGATTGCATTAAACATGTAAATTGCTTTGGGCAATATAAATAGCTTAATAATATTAATTCTTCTGATCCATTAGCATGGGATTTTTTCCATTTGCTTCTACTCATTTCATTTTATCTGTGGCAGTTTTTCTTATAGGATCTTCTACCTTCTTGGTTAAGTTTATTCCTGGAGGTAATTTTTCAGCTATTGTAAATGGGATTGCCTTCTTGCTTTCATTCTCAGCTAGATAATTGTGTATCTAGTGCTACTGATTTTTGTACATTGATTTTGTATCTTGCAACTTTACGGAATTTATTTATCAAATCTGAGCTTTTTGATAAGAGTCTTTAGGTTTTTCTAGGTATAAGATTATATCATCAGCAAAGAAATAATTTTACTTCCTCTTTTCCAATGATTGCCTTTTATTTCTTTTTCTTGCCTGATTGCTCTAGCTAGAACTCCAGTACTATGTTGAATAAGAGTAGTAAAGTGGTGATAGTGGGCATTCTTACCTTAATTCAGTTCTTAGAGGAATGGCTTTCAGGTTTTGTCCATTCTGCATAATGTTAGCTGTGGGTTTGTTGGGTTATTTTGAAGTATATTCTTTCTATGAGACTATGCAATTTTTGTTGGCATTCTGCAATTTCTATATACTTTCTTTTCTGTTTTCTACTCTTCTTTTTCTTTCAATCTATTGTTTATTATTTCAATACCCTTTGTCTTCACTATGGTATATAATTTAGTTCATGCTTCTTATTTAGTTCATGGAGTGCAATGTCAACCATAGAGATAGCTTGGCTCTACTCCAGACCCCATGCTATCAATATCATTGGAGATGAGTCTGGGAAACTGCATCTAACAGGTTTTCTGGGTGATGATTGCTCACACTGTGCTGTGAGAACCACTGTTGAATTCCTCACATAACACTTGCTAGTGAAGCAGTCACTGGAGAAAGAAGATCAAGGACAGAAGAAACAGATCTCTCCTGGGTCTCCGAAATTCCATAGATCAGGGTAAACCTATTGGGCTAGAGTCAGAATTCTTTATATACAATCAGTGGGTGAGAGTAATTCAGGGACCTGGAGAAATGATACACATGTGAACACATACCTCCACACACATATGTGTGCACAAGCACACACACACTTTTTACCAAGTCCAGGGATTTTCAAATACTATTTAAGCAGGTTCTTGCCCCCTTTTGGCCTTTCCTCACTTCAACCAGACTAACTCTCTGCCTTTATCTATTTCATACTTAGTATTCCATGAAACATTTCATTTAATACAGTGTTCTGCTTCTCAAAGGAGAAGTTTTGAAAAACTATTTGTATGGTTCAACCACAAACCTATTAAATCGATTTGCCATACCTACAGTACACAGAAATATAAGGTTAAGAAAAGAGGGATGTTCAGGGCTTAACAGGGAACGAAAGACAAATTGTTTGCCACTTCTAGTTTTCTCCAAGATTGATCCCTGTTGAGGAATTCAAACATATCTCTTAGATCAATTAATTTATAATGTTTGATCTTGGACTTGATCCGTTAGGTCATCTGATTTCTAAATTTCTAATGTTTGAAGCAAAAGAAAATCTAAACCTCTACTTATTCTCCAAAAGCCAATCCAAATGTTATGTCTCCAACTGAAAATTCTGACTTCTTCAATTATATTTAAAGAATCCTTCCCTTTTTTGCTACCATATTTTACAGGCATTTAACACAGAATTGTAAATGATGGTTTGCATATCTACATCTCCTGTAGACAACGGCCAAGGTGTAAACATTCATCTCAGGAAATCTAGGCATAATGGGTACATTAAAATGATTGCATGGATCTATTTATAGGGCAAAAGATTCAGTCCTCTGCTCTAGGTAATTCTATAGTATTTTCAGAGCATCTTAAAAAAGAGTTACCCTTTTTACATTTGTCTCCTATTCTTGGATTTATTTTCTTGCTCTTTGATCTTCATTTGTGGTAAAAATGTTAAAAGGATGATGTTGCCTGCTGCAGAGTTCATGTTGAAAAAGGCACTATATTAAGGTGCAGTGTGAAACGTGACAGCATATGTAAATGTGTTGGTGACGCTAAAAATATATGGATAAATGATGCATGACATCCACAGAGTATGCACAACTTTGTATTTATATAGTACCTACATGTAGACATTAGGATTCTATTTATGCATTTGCCAAGAAAGGGAAAAGTGTCTACATATGTCTCGTAAATATGGATCCGGGCTCATGCCCAATGCAGATGCTGCAGAGAGATGAGAGTGGGGAAGGGGCTTGCTACTCTGGGAGCAGGCTGTCTGTCAGATCATTTCCCCAGAATAGGTTTCTGGAAACATGAACAAAGATGATGGCCCAGAGACAACAGAAATTTACCCAAAGATGATAAAAATTCCTTTCCATAGTGTTTCAGTAGTGTGTATAATTTCTTATAATACTTTGAATATTGGTAATTGAAAAATGTCATGTGTGCTTGCTTTTAGTTAACCAAAGTATTTTTTTTTTTTTTTTTTTTGAGTTGGAGTCTCACTCTGTCGCCGAGACTGGAGTGCCGTGGCCGCTCCCGGCTACCGCAGCCTCGACCTGCTGGGCTCCGGCGATCCTTCCGCCTCAGCCTTCCGAGTAGCCGGAATTACAGGCATGCGCTACCACGCCCGGCTGATTTTTTGATTTATTGTAGAGATGAGGTCTCACTGCCCAGGCGGGTCTCGAACCCGCAGGCTCAGGCAATCCACTCACCTCAGCCTCCCAAAGGCGCGGGATTACAGGCTGAGCCACCAAGCCCGGTTAACCAAACTATTTAAAGAAGGCAAGCACCTCCGTTTCCCAAGTAACTAAAGTGATCAGAGTTCTGCTTATGTCTTGTCTATAACTAGGCTAGTGAGCCATAGGAGACTACAGTGGTTTTCAAAGCGAGGATGATAACATCATTGATGCAATATGTGTTTAAGGGCTTTGCCCTTAAAGTCAGAAAACCCAGGATCGGAGTTCTGTTTTTAGCACTTCATGTCTCTGTGACCTTGGGGCACAAAGCCTGAGTTTTTTTAATCTGTAATATAGGGATGATTAAGTACCTACCTCATAGAGGAATTTCAAAAAGCTAAGTAAAATGCTGGTAAAATGATTAGTACAGTGACGGGATATCTTAAAATGCAAAACATAATAGCTATTCATTATATTTATGCCCTACTAATATTTCTCCTTTGAATAAAATAGAGCTTGCATCTTCATTTAGAATTACATTAGACTAAATAATATTTTAATATTCCCGTTATGAAATTTAAATGTATAATTCCCAAAAAGCTTAGCACATACAAATTTTACCCAAAAACGATCTTTTTCTACTTATGAAGTTCTATTACTCTGAGAAGTGTTAGATTGTTATATCTCACTCAAGCTTTCAATTATTAGGAGTTCTTATGACACCCAAAAAGTTATTCCACATAGACTGTCCTACTCTATCTTCAGATTTTCCTTTCGCATCAGTATGAGAAATGTGCTAGCTATGGCTTCAGATCAGGGATGGGCACTGGAGTAGGTACATTTAGTCTGGTGAAGTGAAGAGTTTCTTAATCTTGTCACTTCCCTCTGGTGCCTCAGTTTAAGATATATAACTGTCATTTTGAGAATAGAAAAAAATGACTTACTATATAGTTATCAGCTTTTACTGCAAAAGAATTAATGTCCATAACCACTTAATTAGCATTGTTTCCAAGAAGGTCCTGTCCTTATTGTATATTTAAGTCATAATGTGCAATCATGCGTAATCCATGTCTTGAATTTGGAAAACTTGGCTTTTTACAAGCTGAACTTTACAGAGTCTCATCCATTTGAGGAATAAGAATAAAACAAAATGGTGTGGGGAAATCTGTGCTCTTCTCCTTTCTATTAAATCTTTGACTTTTCTTCATCTTCCTCCCCCTTCCTCTCTAATCCCCTTGTTCATTTCTTATACAGACAATGACATAAAAAGAAGATGGCAAATAAAATAAAGGATCAGACTTTGAACAGCAAATGCACCGATGGAAGTCTGTTTCATTTACTGGCTCAAATTCCTCAGATGAAGGATTTTATCTTTATAGTAAAAATATTCCACAATGATACTCTTCAAGTGTGAGTCTCACAGCACCAATACACCACCAACTCAACCTCTTTAACAATTGATCTCTTTTCTAACTCCAGAGAGCCTTATGCGTATAAAGATAAGTATACGCTAACCTAGTACATTATAAGGTCTGATATGCTACAATCATTATTCTCTCTAAAATAATTTCCTCTAAGTAACACAAGAAACATAATCTTATTAAGTAGAAAAAAGCAGTATCTCTGCATCAGAATTAGCAATAAATGAAAAACGTAAATATTTTAAACAAGTAAATGAACATTCTTAAATATGATGGCTTAGCTACAGAGCAGAAAAAAGGTTCACCATAGTTTTAAATAATAGTAATATAATTTTAATAAGGTTGCATTTTTTATTAGATGCATTTAAACATTTTCTATCTCTCATATTATACTCAGCAGTTAAGCAGCTTTTTTGTGGAGCTTTTGTAACCACCTCATTTAACATTAGGTATATCTTTTAGTTTAATTAAAGCATTCTTCTCTTTCAGTAATAGTCAATTGTTTTCAGTTCACCCATTATGTATAATTGTTTTCTTTGATCCATTCAAAACCTGGCTATTTTTCATGGCTAATTAAATCAACACTTGACCACAGCACTTAATGCTTAACTCAGTTTTATTTCCAGTGTTGAATACCTGGGCTTCTGTGCATACTATATCTTGAAAAGATTGCTCACATTATTAAGTTGCATACCACCTACAACTTGTCCCTCTAAGTAGAGGCAAAGTGTATATTTCAGGAATTCCAGCAGAGGGCAGTCAAGCAAGAATAATCATTTTTGCAAGGGAAGAAATTGATGATGATGTTTTCTGATATTTTTTCAAATCAAATTAACATCGGAGTATGTGTGTATGAGTGTATATGTGTGTTGGGGGTTGGGGGTGGGTGGAACAAATCTATCCTTGGTGAGCCAACTCATTTCTCACTTAACCTCTCTCTCAGCTGAATAAGAGCCACTGTGTGCACAAGATAAGAGACAAGATATTTTCAAAACACTCCTAGTATTAAAACCAAAGCCATAAATTCTGTTACGACAACTGACATTTTCATCACTCTACTTTGGCTTCTTTTACATTTTATGGATTTTAAGAATAAGTTCACATCATTGAAGAAAGTAATCAAACTTTTGAAGAATAGTACTTCTTGCCAAGAAATTATTGAATAAACACATTTTAACTAAAAAAGTAATGCTATAAACAAAGGAAAGTTGGCTTCAGTTTTCACAAGAAAAATTTTTTAGAAGATATATTCTCTATCTCTATTTAGGAGGTAGGAGATGGGGTTTCTCATCCACAGAATGCCCAGTTATAACATGATTAACAACTCCTACCTGCCATCTCAGGCCAATGAGTTCCCAAGTGCCTGCCATTTGTTCCTTTTCAAAGAGACCGTCCACTACCAACAACTAAAAGCATTGCATTAGCGATCACCTGGCCAAGGGAACGTTCACTTCCTCTAATCTCTATACCCAGTGGTGTGCCAGTAAATGTTTATCAGCCAGCTTCCCAGGAGGAAAAAAAAGTCCTAAGTCATAGCTTTTACCAATTTGCATAGTGTAAATACCCACACCATGGTTGATTTTAAATTACTGGCAGGAAGAAGATATTGAGCAGAGAGTTGGGAAGAGCTGCACAGTAGCCCACCATTAGGTCATGTTTCTAACCTACAGATAGAATAGACATAAATAACCTCAAAAGCAAAGATAATGGTGAAAATGTAGTAAAATAATTAGGAAGTGATGGGTTTTGAATATTTATTACTTTTGTTTTTAAGGTAATTTATTTCTTATAAATTGGTATTCTTTAATTTTTGATAATGACTACGTTTAACAATTGGCTCACAAAATTATCAAAAATTTAACAATCATCTCTACGGAGCTCTATGAACTGATTCCAGTATACCACAGATAACATCAGACCTTCTGGTACTTAGACCTAAGAGAAGCAGTGTGGTAAAATATATCAGAAGTCATGACTGAGAATCAGTATCCTTTTTGTTTAGAGCATTTCATCATCCTTCACACTCAGTTCTAGGCATGGAAAATCATATCCCAGTAATGTATCATATTCTAGCTGGTAAAATTAATTTTTCCTCCACATTTTTTCATATTTAATCATTTATTTTTCACCTTTATGCTTTTTTCTGCCTACCTGGGAAATGTCATCATTTAGCTTTAAAAAAATTAAACCAACTTAAAAAATTTAAATAATTTTATTTAAAATGAAAACATCACATTTATAAGGAAAATTATCATTTTTATAAATAGTAGTAACTCTACATATAAATGATTATTCTAGTAAATTTTTGCTAGAAACTACTCTTACCAAAATCTTTATGAGGCCTAATCTGTTTTTGTCAAAAAGATGCTGTAGTGAGTTTTATTTATTTATTTTTTATTTTTTTTATTCTTAATCAATATTTTTTATTATGGTTTTGTGGGGTACAGTTAAGGGTTAGGTGTACAAGTATGTTTCATTCATGCACCCTGTTGATAAGAGGTGTTTCCCCATCCCCAGACAGATATTTGCTACTGTCAATCCCATCTCCCTCCCCCCCAATGAGTTTTAATAAGGTGTTAAAAACACATGAGCACACGTTGAGACGTTTTCCTTGACATAATCAGAAAACTGGAAGATGAATTAAAAAGACACTTCTTCACTATGTCATTTGCTGTTGGTTATGTTCATGACCATGTTCTTGTAAATATATCTTTTAGAATTATCCCCAAATTATTCTGCCTATCACTGATGTGCATGTTCCTAACTCTTAATAGCACAACCGTCTTACCAGGCAGGCTGATAAAAAACTCCAGAATATAATTTTCCTTCTCCAGATTACAGACTTTATTGATTCTGCAGAAAGTAGGTATCTTACTGTATGAATCTGGGCAAATTACTTAATCTCTACAAATCCTGAGTCTCCCTCTCAGTTATAATGAAGACTAAAAGCACTTACCACAGTGGTTTCCTGGGATGACGTAAGTGATCAAAAAAATGCTAGCTAGAAGTAACCCTCTGGATGGAGTTACAATTAGCAATAAATTTAGCTATGTGGTTTCCTAGCCCACAGCAAACTAGGAACAGAGATGATCTGGGATAAATACACTTATGGCAGAAAGAAATATCAGTTAATTGCTGCTCATTCATGAGAAAGTACCCATAAAGCAACCAAAAGGACAGGCATTATAACAGTTTTTTAAGCAAAAAGTTTTTGTTTGTTTGTTGTTGTTGTTTGAGTCAAGAGTCTTACTGTTACCCAGGCTGAAGTACAGTGGCATGCTCAGCTACCACAGCCTTGACCTACTGAGTTCAGGCAATTCTTCTGCCTCAGTCTTCCAAGTAGCTGGAACTAAGGATGTGCACCATCACGCCTGGCTAATTTTTTGATTCATTGTAGAGATGAGGTCTTGCGATACTGCCCAGGTTGGTCTCCAACTCTTGGACTCAGGCAATCTTGCCTCGGCCTCCCAAAGCACTGGGATTACAGGAGTGAGTCACTGTGCTCGGCTGAACAAAAAGTTTTTTAAACAAAAGTTTTATTTAAAAAACAAAACAAATGAGCAGGTATCTTAAAAGCAGGAGTAGAGAGGAACCATGACATGCCAGATTAAGGAGTTAACATGTCTCGAAAATGTTATTAAACAACTGTTGGGACATGTAACCGGGGCTCAGGGTTATCAAGAAAAAGTTAATATATGTTCACATATCTGTTTATTTAGGCAAGCTGGGATATAGCTCATTATGGAAATCTTTTTACTGACATGCCTAAATTTATTAAAGTAGGTTAAACATATACAATTTGCTGATTTTGTTTTATGGGCATAGGAAAAAAGTTTTGAGAAATATATACCAAAATCTTATGGTTGCTTTTGCTGGATTTGAGCCTATAAGTGATTTCTACGTCCTTTTGTGTGATAATTTCCAAGTTTTCTGAAAAGAATGTGTATTATTTTATAATCTATAAAGTTAATAGTTTTATGGGAAAAATATAATGAAAGGGAACAACTTCACTTCTTCAGAAACCTTGGTTAAAAATAATATCTGCTTCCATGAATGTTATTGTCTGAGTCACTACTGTTAGCTCTTCAATCAAGTGTAAGTAAATCAGACTCAAACATGAGAAACAGATCATTTCAGAACTTTTCCTATAGATGGATATTGATTTAAACTTCTTTTTAATAATTATGACAAATTTTTGTCTTTTTATCCCTTCTGGCTTACTAAGTAGTTTTCTGGTAAGTTTTTTTTAGAATGTGTGAAAAATTATAAATCAAATGTAATAAGAAAACCTGCATTACATGCTCAAAAGATTGTTAAAGGAACAAATGAAGCCATTCCTTTATTTGGAGTTTTGCAACAATGTGCCCATGTGGTACTTACCATTCCACTTCCCTGTTCCTTATGCTGAGTACTCAGTGGATAGTTTCCATCTGTAGGGTATGTCTATCAGTTCCAAAAAGTTATACTTGTGTTACTTATTTAATAATGTCTTCCCCCTATTTTTTCTCTTCTCTATTTTAAAGATATTTTTAGTTCCATTTTTAGTTCCGTCCTAAGAAATTTTTTTCCTCTCCTCTTTTCACTTCCTTCTCTTTTTTGTTCTATTTTCTAGACGATCTCCATGATTTCATCTTCCAACTTTAAAAATGACTTATTGGCGAGTATTTTTCTTTTAATACCCAAGAACTATTTTTTGACCTCCGGCTATTAATTTTTGAAAAATATCTCCCTGTTTTTGTTTTATGGAAATAATGTCATGTAGGAGGGGGACTAAAAACAAAAATGGAATTAATTTTTGGACGATGGGCCCCTGGCAGTCCAGGTTTCTCTTACTAGGTAAGTGTTCTAGGAACCCATGCGCATCAGTGTACCAGCTAGTGTTGTTGTGGGAGGTTGCGCTCAACTTCAGTGAATTGTTTTTCTGGAGATTCTTTCAACATGTTTGCCCATTTCATGATGGGCGATTTACACAGAGCTGAGTATTCAGTAGTTTTGGACCAAAACCAGAATGACCACCCTCACTATTCACTGGATCTTGCCCCAAGTGACTTTTTTTTGTTTGTCTGCTTCCCCAAATGAAAAAAGTCCTCAAAGGGAAACGTTCTGCCAATGTGGAAGAGGTAAAACAACAACTGCAGAAACACTAAAAGGCATCAAATTTGACGAGTTCAAAAACTGTTTTGAGCAGTGGAAAAAACATTCTAACAGGTGTATTGCATCAAGGAGAATGTACTTTGAGGTGACTGAAGTTTAAACATGTAAGAATAAATATACAATTTTTTAAATAAATAGATTCCAGGTTTGTGTGTGTGTGTGTGTGTGTGTGTGTCCCCCTTTTATGTCTCTGAGGATTCTAATTCGTTTCTAAGTTTTTTTTTTTCTTATTCCTACTTTATCTGTGTGAACTTTAGTTGACTCTTGCCACTGTTTCATTTCAATATCTTTCTTCCTCATTGGAGGTGCTCCAATAGCTGGTGGTCGTTGGTTCATTTGTATATAAGAATGAGTTATGAGAAAACTGATTCAAAACTTAGTAGAGCTTGTTGGCTGGTTGCAGGAATACGGTATTCCTAACCAGATCTCTAATGTCAGTACATGGAATAAAAGAACTCTTTGCAGTTGTTCACTTTGTCCAGAAAAGAGACCAAGGGCTCCTACCTCTAAGGAACAGGAATTTGGTTGCTGTTGTTCTTTGCATTGGCCAGGGGTGGGTGGCTTATTTCCAACTGCAGAATTTCAAATTATACCTTGTTTTTAGTCTCTGTCTTTAGTATACTTTTGCTGAGCCCTTGATTGTAACTCAGTAGTTTGCTGTATCTCAGACCTCAAAGTTTTGGTAGATCTTTGTGTTACTTCAGGTCCTCTGAGAAGCAGAGCCAAGATTTGATTAAAAGTCCAATGATTTTATTAAGGCAAACACCCATTTGAGAGAAAATGAAGAGGGACATAGGTATAGCTGGGAAAGGCAATCAGATCAAAATGTTTATCTGATCCCCAGTGAAGGACAAAGGGAAAGAAGTTTGGAAGGAAGCATCCCCGAATGTATACATTCTACAGATATTTTGACAAGATGGTTGGTGAGAACCCAGGTCAAATTCAAGAGTCTGAGTCTTCCTGCTGCGCTCAGGCACTATAGAGCTAGAAGCAGCATGTGGAAAGCATAGCCTCAAATAATGCAGCACTGAATTTTTCATCCCAGCAGTTGGGACTTTTTAGTCAGTTACACTCCCTGAAGTTAGAAATCTGAAAGATGAATTCTCAAGGCCATGGCCACTTTCATCATAATCTCCCACATTCCTGATTGTACTTAATATCAAATGTTGCTTCTGCTACTTACTTGTTCTGATGACTATTTTAAATCTATGATCACATTTTATTATCTTTAAACTATTTCCAGTCTTTCTGACATTTTTCATCCAGTATTCAATGTGTTCTTCATTGGATCTCATCTTCCTTCTTCTTTCCCCCAAAATATCTATTTTGGCCAGAATTTTGAGTATAGAGCCAATATTTTCTAAATTATACTTTTGTTAATTTTTTAATACAAGTTTGAGAGAACCGTAGATTCATTTGCGGTCGTAATAATGAAGAGAGGTGTATCTTCAGCCCAGCTTTCTCCTGTGGTAACATTGTACAAAACGTTAGTATAGTATTACAACTAATATATTTATATTGATACAATCAAGATGCAGCACATTTCCAGCATTGCAAGGATCCCTCACTTTGCCCTTTTTACAATTGCATCTACCTCCCGCCTCTGACTCTCTCCCTAACTCCAGGCAACCATAATCTGTTCTCCATTTCTGTAATTTTGCCCTTTCCAGATTATCAATGGATTAATAGAGTATATAACTTTTGCAAGGTGGCTATTATCACTTATCATATATCTCTAGAAGTTTATTAAGGTTGCTCCTTTTTATTGTTGAGTTGTATTCCAGAGAGTAGATGTACCACAGTTTAACCAGTTCACCCATTGAAGGGCATCTGGGTTGTATTCATTTTGAGGGTTATTATGACTGAAGCTGCTATAAACATTTATGCACAGGTTTTTGTGTGAACATAAGTTTTTATTTCCCTGGGATAAATGCCCAAGAATGTAATTCCAGAGTCGTATGATAATTGCATATTTTGTTTTTAAAGAAACTTCCAAACTGTTTTTCAGAGTGGCTCTACTATTTTACATTCTCACCAGCAACATATGGCTGATTCAATTTTCCAGAACTTCTACATCATTTAGTGTTGTCACTATTTTTTATTTTAGCCTTTTTGATAGATGTGTAGTGTAGTAATATCTCATTGTGACTTTAATTGGTATTTCACTAATTCATGACTCATGAACCTCTTTTCATATGATTATTTGCCATCTGTACATCCCTTTCAGTGAAATGTCAGTTCATATCTTTTATCCATTTTCTATTGAATTGCTTATTTATTTCTGTGAATCCTTTATGTATTATAAATGCTAGTTCCTTCTCAAATAAGTAATTTGTGAACATTTTCTCCCAGTATGTAGATCAATTTTTTATTCTTTTAACAATATCTTTCACAGACAAAAGTTTTTGCTTTGATGAAATGAAACATCATTTTTTTTTCCCTTTATGAGTCATGGTTTTGCTGCCTAGTCAAAGAATTTTTTTTTGTCCAGTTTTAAATGGATGTTCTACATTTAAGTCCATTGATCCATTTTGAAATAGTTTTAATATCATTTGTGAAAGATAGTGGTTTTTTGCTTGTTTATTTTTTAACTTGTAGATACCCAATTTCTCTAGTGCCATCTCTTGAAAACACTCTTTTTTTTTTTTTTAATTCAACTGCTTTTCATATTTTTCAAAGGTCATCTAGGTATATTTTTGTAGGTCTGTTTTTGGGTTGTCTAATCTATTCCACCAATCTATGTGTCTATATCTTTACTAATACCACCCAGTTTTGATTTCTGTAACTATAAAATAGGTCTTGTCTTAGTTATTCTATTTTTTCTTCTGAAAATAATTTAAAGTATTCTTGTCTATTTATACAAAGATGCATTTATATGTTTCTTAAATATTCCTCTACATACATTTAGAGTTACATGAGACAATGTTAAGATTTTTGCTTAACTGTCAAGTATGATTTGAAAAAACTTAAGAGACAAAAAATATATTGTATTATTATATTTACCCATATTTTTGCTTGACATGTTTTTTCTTCCTTCCAAATGTTCCAAGGCTGCTTCTTTTATTGTTTTCTTTCTGTGTAGGAACATTTTTGTTTGTTTGTTTGTTTGTTTTAGCCATTGTAAGGTTATTCTTCTATGACAAATTCTCTTAGGTTTTCCTCTTCTGAGAATACCTTGATTTTTTCCTTCATTCCTAGAAGATATTTTGCTAGATATAAGATTTTAAGCTGATAGTACTTTCCTTTAAGCATTTGAAAAATGTGCCATTTCCTGCTGGCCTCTATGGTTTCTGATGAGAAATCTGCTGTCGTTTGAATGATTTTCCCCATGAGTAAGGTGCCATTGCTCTCACTACTTTTAAGATTTTTTCTTTCTCTTTAGTTTTTAGAAGTTTGGCTATAATGTTCCTTGGAACATAGTTATTTAGGTTTATCTTTTTGGGAGTTTGCTCAGTTTGTTGAATATATATTTGCCAGATTGAGAAGTTGGGTCATTATTTCTTTGACTGTGTTTCAATCCTGCCATCTTTCTTCTCTCCTGCCAGAACTGAGAAATCTTTTGTCATAGCCTCAAAAATTCTTGAGGGTTTGTTAATTTTTAAAAGTCTATTTGTTTCCTGTTGTTTAGATGAAATAATTTATATTGTTTTATAGTCCAGTGACTTACTACAGCTTAGTAAGTGAAGAAGTCTGAAGTCCTCAATAAGTCTTTGCTGTCATGGTGGGGTGGGTTCACAGTTCATTGTGGTGTTTGGTTAGAGTAGAGTAATTATTGTCTAAAATGTTTTGTCTTGCTAGAGAGGGAAGGTTTTGGGGGATTTTATTTTTGTTGTTTGTTTGTTTTATCTGTGCCCATTAGCATTTCTGAACAACTAGCTTCTTTGATTGCTATTCTGGGATAGATAAGGTAAAAAGAAATCCCAGGGAACTCACCACCATGTTGTTTCTCAGCTCCCCAAATCTCTAGCCAATCTGTCATTTATTTTTTTAGGTTTTTAAAATATATAATATCTAGAAGGTTTAGTTGTACTTAGCAGGAAGAAAAGAGAAAATTACATCTATCCCATCTTCCTGGAAAAGAAACTACTGTTAATTTTAATACATATTTTTAAAACATATTTTTATTTTCTTCTTCAAATACTATGTTCTTTATATTTTCTGCTACAGAATCTTGAAAAAAAACCCCACTCTTATCCTCCCTCCATTACTTCTGACTAAAGAAGGCAGGCTCTATCCAGGTATTTGTTCATAATTTTTTTAAGTTTTTCTTTATCCTCTAAGCACCAACTTACTTATTCTTAAAATCCTTCTCTTTGTTTTCAAATTAGGGAAATGGTTGATATAAACTACACCTGGCAAATTTTCCCGTGTTTTTCACTTTTATGTAGGGAATGTTTTTTTTTTTAATCTGTGAAATTAAAATCTGTCCCCAGGATATAATTTGATAAGGTGGCCTAATTAAAAGAGACATCAAATTATTCACAATACCTGAAATAGGATATCTTTTAGGTACATATTATCAGTACTCTGGCACTGCTGTTTAAGCCTTCTTTCTATTCGTTCAACAAATTAAGCTCATTTCCAATTTAGTGTTTGTCTTGCCTATTCCCTTGACCAAAATTCTTTTTTACTTAATTCTTTTTACCTAAATCATTGCAAGATTGGCTTTTGTTCATCATTTAAGTCTCAACTCAATATCTCAATGCTGTTCCTGACTTCCCAATCTAAATTAGACCATACATGGCATATTTCTGATTCCATTATCCTGCACTATAGAATACATTCTTCATAGCATGTCTCAATATTTAAAATTACCTTATTAATTTATTTGCATGCTTTATAATTAGTTTTTTACCTTTTCTCCCTGGAATATAAGTGTAATGAGGAAGGAACTTTGAATTTGAATGGATAAATAAATTGTTAGTATGACATACACCATAAAACAGTTTTACATTTATAATTAGTCTTGAATTTTGAGTTTGGGTGAGGAAATGATTTTTAAAATACTATATATGGGACTATCATAAATATTGTTATCTCATTGTATCATATTGGATTCTTGGTGTTTATTGTATGACAATTTATTTATATACACATTAAGAAACAAAGTCAGATTTTAGACACCAATACTGTACTTTTATAAAGGGGGAGGGGAGCAGCTGCATAATTTTAGCAGCAAATCCTAACTAAGGATTTTATTATGTTAGATTCTTTTTACATATTTTGTTGAAAATGGAAGATAATTGTTCCTTAAAATTCCAATGCATGTATATGGAAGAAAATGCTATTTTTTAGCCAAAAAATGTAGCTTTGGTACAAAATATTTGGGAAATAAAAAAAGGTTAGAGTAGGTAAACAGACTATTTTGAAGTAATAATCTTGAGGAACAATTTTTACATGTTGGAAGTTTGAGTCACCCAGAAAATTTCTTTCTGGCTTAAAATAGATAATTTTGTTTAAGTGACTTTGACGTCTCTTTTAGAATTTGGACTATAGTGTGTCACCAGCACTTGTGTTCAAGTTTAAGTATCCAAAAGAAAGAAATCTAAGTAAAAATTTTTCTGCTTGTTAAATCAGTGTATCTATAGACTTTCTAATAGAATAGTGCTGTGAAAGAGCTAAATGCAACAATCATGTTCATAAAAATAATGTATTTCACATTAACATTTGTTCTTAATACCTTCTCCCTTTAGTGTTTGTTGGGATGCATAAGTGATAGGAAAATGTGTTTGCTAAGGCAATTACCCATTACTGTAGAGTAGCCTAGCAGTCCCCTGAGTAAACTCATGCATGATTTGTTTGTGCATAATATACTGTCTACAGTACTGTACCTACCTCTGCCTGGGGGAGGAAACATTTGGGGTTTCTTGCTCATACTGTTTCCTCCTACATTAAATGACTTCTTCTCCCACTCTTACCCCCACTCTCATCTCTATATGGTCAAATCCAAACTGTCGTTCAAGTTCAAGTGCCTTAATGATCCATGTGGAAAGTGACTTTACCTCCTTTCAACAACCCCTCAGACTTTATTGATACCCCTCATTATAATAAGGTATAAAACAGATGAAAAAATATTTATAAACCTATTTTATTATGTTAGACTGTAACTGTCATGAGGTGAAAAACTAGAGGGCTACTGGCCTCCTTACACTTTCTGCCAACTGCTCCTCACCTTCTGAAAACCATTTTCCCATTCCACTATCCTATCTTTCATGTGCATAACCTGTGAATAAGCAAACATGTCCCAGTCACTAGGATCACCTGCCATGCCACAGCATCTTGGGAAACAATGATTGGTAGTGGGTAGGCAAATGAATCACCCCCTAGGAAACAGGGTCTGAAATGAAAAAGGGGGTAAAACCAAATGTTCTACAAATCTCTCCCCAAGTAGCTCAGACAGTAAGATCTACTGTTGATAGTAAATCATATTACTCATCTGCTCAAAACCGTCTCATAGTGCCTATATTACTCGGTTGGTGGCGGGGAATGGTCTTTATAACAGCCTGCAAAGACCTGTATCTCTGTTACCTCTCTCATCTCATCTCTTAATTCTTTCACTCTCTTCGCCAGCACACTAACTTCTGATTTTCCACGACACTGCTGAAATTCCCCAACTTGGGACACACTATAGATTGAATATTTGTGCCCCCCCAACTTTGTATGTTAAAATATAATCCTCAATGAAATGGTAACTGAAGGTGAGGCCTTTGGAAGGAAATTAGGTTTAGATAAAATCCTGAGGGTGGATTCCCTACAGTGGGATTAGGGCTCATAAGAAGATAAAGAGCTCAGAGCACATGTTCTCGCCCTGTCATGTAAGGATGCAGGGAGAAGATAGCCATCTGCAAGTCAGGGAATATGCCCTCATCAGAACTGACCCATGCTGGTACCCAGACTTTGGTCTTCCAGCTACCACAACTATGAAAATATATTAGCTGGGGTCCGTGGCTCAGCCTGTAATCCCGCGCCTTTGGGAGGCTGGGTGAGTGGATTGCCTGAGCCCAAGGGTTCGAGACCCGCCGGGGCAGTGAGACCTCATCTCTACAATAAATCAGAAAATCAGTCGGGTGTGGTAGCGCATGCCTGTAATTCCGGCTACTTGGAAGGCTGAGTGGAAGGATCGCTGGAGCCCAGCAGGTTGAGGCTGCGGTGGCCAGGAGCGGCCACTGCACTCCAGTCTGGGCGACAGAGTGAGACTCCAACTCAATAAAAAAAAAAGAAAAAAAGAAAATATATTGTTTCAGTTACCTACTCTATGGTAGTTAGCTATAGCAGCATGAATGGGCTAAGATCGAAAACTTTGTCTCAATTGTTTCCTCTGTCCATGAACCCACTTCCCCCAGACACCTGCATGACCAAACCTCTCACTTCTGAGTCTTTCGGCAAGTATTATCCTATCGATGAGGCACATTATGATATTCTGTTTAAAATCACAACCCCGCCTCTCCTGTTGCTAGCGTACTCAGTCCCCCTCAGGGTTTTCCAATTATTTGTACCTTTAGCAATTATTATTTTAAAATATATTATTTCTGATGCCTATTGCTTATTGTCTGTTTCTATGTTATAGAATATAATGTCAATGAGGGCAGGTCTGTTTGTCTTACTTTCACTGCTATCTGTATTGAAGTATCTAGAACAATGTGTGGAGTCTTAAGTATCCATAAATGTCTGTTTAATGAGTAAATGTACAGCCATTTTCTAGTCTGTAACAGGAGGAGCAGAAAAAGTAGGTCTAAAGCTAAAGAGAAGAATAGTGTGTGTGTTTTGTGTGTGTGTGTGTGTGTGTGTGTGTGTGTGTGTGTGTGTGTGTGTGTGTGTGTGTGTCTGAGATGACAAGCTGAAGAGGAGAATTTGCTGTGTCTGCTAGTGTCCACAGCCTTCCTGGGGCCCTTTTCTATCTCTGTTCTTGTTGTGTAAGACACTGCTGTTTATAAAATAAACTTCCTCCTCTACTTATGCCAGTTCTAAAAAATTCCTATGACTTGAACTAAGATCTACTAATACATTTAAGAAGGCAAAAGCCAAGCTTGTTTATTTCCCTCTTTTAACGACCCATCCTTGATTTGTCACAATGGCTCGCACACATCTATGTTAAATGAATACATGCAACTTTGCCTAAATAAAACCTAACTTATGACAATATTTTCTCTGCAGTAAGAAATCCTGTACTGCCACTGCTTACAGTTAGAAAATCACCTCAATGATGTATTTACTTCCCTGTGTTATCTTAGTCTGGTTTGCTATTAAATTGATTTCTATACATTGCAGGTCAGCTTTGTGGATCTTATTTTAGCATGTTGCTGTCCACCCAGTGACCCAATTCATGTGTCGGGTGGTGATCTCCATTTCTCTTCTGCTAAGATTTGTGATCAATATATTATCAGTGTGTAAACCGCATGTCTTTGTGCAATGGTTCTGCATTAATTTTGTTTTGAGATCTGCTTGTGTATTCCTGAAAGGAGTCAACAACTCAAAGTTAATGTAACACATCAGAGATGGCATATCACCTTGAATAAGGGAGGTTCTAAGACTGGATTACAAATATACAAAATATTTAAACCACCTCTATAATGCCTAATTTTGTTCTTGAAAACAAATACTGTAATATATTTTGTAAGAATTTTGGAATTAAAATTATATTATAAAGGTTAACTTAGTCCATCAAAGGTGAAAGTTTGGAGGAGCCTGAAACAACTCTGAAAGATTTATGACATATTCCCTAAGTTTTCTTTCTGTTTAGATATTTCTGTTTGAGAAAATTTCTCCCCTCAAATAAATGTATGACATTTTAAAATCTTTGTTCAATGTTCCTCATATGGAGGAAAGTTTAAATGTAGCTGTGCTGAAAAAATTGTATACCCATATGCAAATAAATAAATGTAGACACAGACCTTAATCACAATTAACTCAAAATGTGTCATATGCTTAAATATAAAATGCAACACAATAAAACTTCTAGAAGAGAACATAGGAAAAATCCGTGTGACCTTGGGTTTGGCTATGAGTTTTTGTATACAGCACCAAAAGCAAATAAAATAAAATAAATAAATTAATTAAAAATTGGCAAAAGATCTGAACAGAAACCTCACCATAGAAGATACACAGGTATCAAATAAGCCTATGAAAAGATAAACAACATAATTTATTTTTTTAAATGAAAATTAAAGCAACAATAAGAAATGACACACCTATCAGAATGGCTAATGACCAAAAAAATTGACAATATCAACGGGAAAGGATGCAGAGCAACAGGAATGTTACCTCAGCCCTGGTGAGACTTCAAAGCAGTACAGCCACTTTCAATGACATTTTGACAGTTTATTACAAAGCTAAGCAAAGCTTACCACGTGATGCAGCAATCGTGCTTTTTGGTATTCACCAAACTGATTTGAAAACTCATGTCCACATAGAAACTTACACATAGATGTTTATTGCACGCTTATTTATAATCAACATAACCAAGATGTTCTTCAGTAGGTGAATGGATAATCAAACTATGGTAAATCCATATAATAGAATACTATTCAGTGATAAAAAGGGAAAGAGCTATGAAACCATGCTAAGATGTAGATCAATAGTAAATGCTACTGCTAATTGAAAGAAGCCAATCTTAAAAGGTGGTGTATGGTATGATTCCAACTATATTATATTCTGTAACATGCAAAACAATAGAAATGGTAAGCTGATTGATGGTTGCCTGGGGTTTTGGTGAGGATGAAGGGAGGGTTCTATAGGTAAAGTGTAAAAGATTATTTTCATGCAGTGAAACAATTCTGTATGATACTATAGTGGTGGATACATGACAGTACACATTCATCAAAACATGTAGAAATTTACAGCAC
Source organism: Carlito syrichta (assembly GCF_000164805.1). NCBI lineage: Eukaryota > Metazoa > Chordata > Mammalia > Primates > Tarsiidae > Carlito > Carlito syrichta. The sequence goes on along the minus strand of NW_007249964.1, from coordinate 235,364 downwards.
AAAGAGTGAACTTTACTGTATGAAAATTTTTTTAATTAGGACATTTGGGAATCAAAGAATAAAATCCAAAATATGACAAAATTATTTGATTGTATTAGAAATGAAATAATCTTACTAAAATTAGGGAGAGAAAGGTACTGACCTAAGCAACACTAGAAATAACTGGACTCTGTTAAAACTAAAGACAAAATAAACTGGACATAAGCACCAAACTATGTGATAAAATTGCTTCCTATGGGCACATGGGCTATAATTTCTGAAACCACTCTACATGTACAATTAGGGAAAAGGATGACAAATTTTGAGAACTAGATGTTTCTGTTGGAGTGAGAGGTTAGAAACAAGAAGGGAGAAAACTGGTATGATCTATGTAATGGGTTAGAGATGGAGCCATTCATATGAACTCATGTTTAATTTAATGTTAATTTAATTTAATGTTTAATTTAGATTGTTACATGTGGAAATTCACATGCACAAACACACACACAGTTATTTGCTCTTTCAGCTGAGGTCTAGAACTGGTGACAGCTCAGTAACAATGAACATGCCTATCTCATAGGTTTTGAATTCTGATAACATTCTCTAATAGAAGGAAGCAGAGTCAATCCTTGGAGAAATGGCCTAACATATGGATGGGACAGGAAATACTAGAGCAGATGAGCCTGGACCATCTTTCAGTACTACAAAGTAAAGAAAGTGCTCAAAACACCCCTCAGTGATGGAAGTCTGTGGAAGGAACATAGGAACCAACTGAAAAAATTCTCAATGAACAACAAATGGAAAAATTTTAGCAGTAAAATAGCATTTGATTATAATCTAAAGTACAAAACAAATATACATGGTTTCATATAAATAAATGAATGAATGCATAAATAGATGGGGAGGAATAAACAAACCCATGTACGGAAAAATTACAAATGATTTGTGCTCTACCCTCAAGGAGGGCACTCCATAAGAGTATGACATCCTTTCAAAGAGTGCAGTAAGGAAAGATGAAAAATAAAATAATTTTACAGTGGAAACTTGACAAACATCCCTTCATCCAGGTGATCAAGGTTAACGTAAATAGTGATAAGTCATATTAGGAGTATATAATGATATAATGTGCTGAGATTCACAATTTGCCTTGGTGGTCTTCCCTTCTAAAACCCATAACCCCAGTCTACTCATGAGAAAAACATCAGTCAAATTCCAGATGATGGATATTTCACAAAATACCTAACCAGATCACCTGAAAATTGTCAAGGTTATCATAAGCAAGGAAAGTTTGAGAAACAGTCACAGCCAAGAGGAGTACAAAGAGACCTGACTACTAAAGGTAATGAGATATCCTAGATGGGAGCCTGGAACATAAGAAGGACATTATATAATAACCAATGGAATCTGAATACAGTATGAATTTTATTTAATAACAATGTATCAATATTGGTTCATTAATTGTGACAACAATACCGTGCTATTGTAAGATGTTCATAGTAAGGGAAATTGAGTGTGGGATATTTGGGAACTCTGTACTATCTTCCCAATTTCTGTAAATCAAACGCAATTCTAAAATAAAAAGCTTATTTTAAAAATGTAATGAGGAATTGGCTTCAAGTACAAAACTGTCTTCCTTAAAAGAGTAACATCTCCAATTCTATCTTCCTTGGCACTTGTAACTCTTCAGAGCATTTTACACCCACTACTAACTTTCAGTACCTACTACTCACATTTGCCAAATGCTGAATGGCTTGAACTGTTATATAGGAACCAGCCACCTCTTTACTCCTGGTTGCCACAATATACAAACATTGGCCAAAGAAAAAGGGCAAGGGAGAGAAATCTGAACGAGAGAGATAGAAAACAAGAAATGTAAGCACATTTACACTGGAAATGCCGGAGCTACCAGTAACGACTTCATGTAATGCGGACTGGCCCTCAGCCATTGGTCGGATATTTCTGCCTAAAGACGATGTTTCTGGAAATAAAGGGTGTACATCTCATAAATCCACTGTTATATGTCTCAGAAGAGTTCATAAAAGACACTTGGAATTCTTTTGGAAAATGTAGTTTTCAGTTAGCCATTAATCAATCAATGTGGTAAGAAAAAGAAGTGGCATTTGCTTCCTTGGAGGTTAATCAGACACTAAGACGAGTATTTTTGAATGTGGGTAGTGTAAAGCCAACTAGACCAGTGTGCGCCACCAATATATCTCAACTCAAAATTGTCATCAATTATTCACGAATTCTAAGCCAGCTAAGCAGTTATGCTAAGTTATAGATACTTTCAAAATTTTCCACTTATTAACAAGCAGTGTCAAATTTGACAGCAGGTGTTTACTGCAGCTACTGAAGATACTATTTAGAAGTGAGTCACCTAAAGTTTCTTATTATAGACACCATGTGATCTCTTCCCAGTTTTTGCAAAGAAAAAACATCCTGCCATTACTATTTGCATCCTGTCATTACTATTTATTTTGCATCAAACTGACCCCATACACTCAATGGTAATAGTATTTTACAATCAGAAATGTTGTAAACAGAATAAGGCATTTCTATTAAAAGCTATATTTCAGACTATGTGTTGGGACTATGCTTTGTTACTCTCGCTGTAAGAGTGCTCATTTTTCTTGTAATATTCCAACAGAAACCCTGAGGATTGAAAGCAAAAAGACGGTTTTACAGTAAGGCTCTAATAACCATATATGCAAATATTTAGCTTGAATTTGATACTTTCTTTGATTCCCAGGGATATCTATTAACAGACTTTATATATCACTCATATATTTTAAATGTTCTTGTATTTGTTCAATATTAAGAAAAAGTATTTCACTTTTTTTTATTGGAGTGCCTATCATGTGCTGAACACTGTATCTTAATAAGGAAATATTTTACTGCTTCATAACGCTATTAAAGGCAAAGTGCTTTCTGCCCTTCTGTTCTGATGTCCTGTTGGCTTATGTCCTCATGGGCACAAAATGGCTACTGCACCTCCATTCATCACATTCATATTCTTGACAAGGAGGAGAGAACAGTCAAGTGGAAAAGGACTTTTGCCTCTTGAGGCTTTGTCCTCTTATATAGAAAGGAAACACTTCCTAGCAGTCTTAGTCTCCCATATGATAAATCAGAGCATTGGAACCTGCTCACTCTTAAACCAATCAGTAGTCAAGGACAATAAGATTATTTTATCATGATTTGACAAGTCAGTATTTGGCATCTGGGCTAGGGTAGGAACCTACCCTTACTGAGATTATGAAGTCTTGCCTGCCTCAGGAAAAAAATCAGAGTTCTTATTGGTGGAAATAAGGGTACAAGGAAATAAGAAAACACTGGCTGTTTTTTAAGTTGGCAAAAACAAAAACACAAAAACATAAGATCTGCCACTCAGTCCTAGTTGCTTGTGGGAGAGAACTGGTTTCTGTATGTGCAAGTCCTTCCAGTTCTACCTTGATATCTTGAGGTCTAATTATGGGACCACAGCAGAGCTAAGCTAAGGAAGGAGAGTGACTTGAATGCCTCTCTCCCTCCCTCTCATTACAGCAGGAAAGTATATCCCAAAGCAGCTGAAAATGGATATGGTGATGATGGTGCAAATAACAACAGCAGCAGTAATAATAATGACAGCAACTCACTTATGTATGATACTTTGCCTGATATACAAAATCGCATTTTAATTTCACAGCCACCCTGTAAGACAGGTGTTGTCAGCATCATATACATTTTACAGAAGAGAGAACAGACTCAGAGAGGCTTATTAACTCGTTCAAGATCACTGGGTTAGGGGCTCCCCAAACTACCTGACCTCTGATGATTTACTAAGAGGACTTACAGGAGTCAGCATATACGTGTGCTCATGGTTGTGAATTATTACAGCAAAAGGACAAGCAAAATCAGCACGGGAAAATGAGCCAGGAGCAAATGTGGAGGAGACTAGATACAAGTTTCCAAGGGTCTTCTCCTGGTAAAGTCACACAGAATGAGTTCAATTCTCTCAGCAGCAAATTGTAACAACAGGCATGAAATGTTGTTTTCCAGGAAGTCCATTAGAGATTCAATACCTAGGAGTTTTATCGAGAGCTACTCATGTAAGCACCCTCTGCCTAGCATATAGTAAAATTCCAGATTCCCTGAAAGCAAGCAGGAATTCAGCAAAAATCACATTGTTTGTCAAAACAGTTTAGGCAAAGGGAACCATTATTATCAGTGGTAGGAACCCTCCCAAAATCCAAGTTCCCATATATCAGCCAAAGGCCAACATTTCAAGCAGGTCTTTATAATTATAGCAGTCATAGGCCTGCTGTTAACTCTTTTTTTGCACAATCTACTATATAGAGTGTACTAAAGTTTGCACTTGAACCTGGGTCTTCTGATTCCATATTTCATTATCTCCCTTTTGTTTTTGAGTATAGCAAAGGGAATTTATGACATTAAAAATAAAAGGAGTAGATATCGGGATATCTGTATTAATTTAGGACTATGAGAAAATAAGGGTCGCAGAGTTTATGTATTTTGCCCAAAAATCACAAGTGAAAATATGAGTATAACCTTTACATATTGGGAAGCACACAAAGGGTTTAATACTTTTACCATAATTTTTGGTACCTGCAAATAAATGCATTTCAAAGAAACAAGAGAAATAAAGTGAAATAAGATTTTAAATTAAGAAAAGCATTACAGATGAACTTAAAGCTATAATATTCAATGATCTGTGTAGAAACAAAAGATAAAAACAAAATTAATTATCAAATAAAAATAAAGTGATAAACATTGCTTTCAATTTTATTTATGTAAATTTTTTTAGTACATGACTAGTGAATTCTATTTGGTGAATCATTTTTAAGATCAATATATGAAATGCACCATGATTACTTAAGTTAGCATATAAGTCCATACCCTAGGAGAAACAGAGGTACCTCCAAATATCAGTTATGGCATTAACTGATTACACCAAGTGATACAAATTTTCCCTAAATGAAGCTTGTGACATATCTATCATTGTCATTGCAAGAAATTATAACAAAGCTTGGGCATGCAAGATGTTGAACATTTATTTATTCATATTCTTTGCCTGCTGCTTTTTCCTTGGGGAAAACTAACAGCTGAAATGTAGCCATTGTGCAGAATATATAATAGGGAAAACAAGCACTTAACAGGATGGCTGTTCCAACTTTGCCAGCCCACTCTTAAAGCAGGAAGCGCTGACTAGAAGAGGAGCTAGCGCTCTGTTTATGGTTCTAAATCCTGAAACACCAAAGTAATTATTTGTAAATTAAATACCTAAGAGCAGGAGACATAAAACTCCCTATTACGTTTAGATATTATTAAATCATTCTAATTTTCTGCAATATGTGGAAGAATATTTGATTCACTGGTGGTGGTCCAGTAATAGCAAAAGATGAACTCCTGGTTGGAACTGTATTCTTCCATAAACTACTCTTTGTCTCTCTGTCTCTCTCTCTCTCTCTCTCTCTCTCTCTCTCTCTCTCTCTCTCTCTCTCTCTTTCACACACACACACACACACACACACACACACACACACACACACACAGAGAAAAACAACAAAAACAATTTTGTTTCACTCTTATAGCAAAACATTTCAAAAGAGAGATGATCATTCTCTCTAAAGGAAGGATACATCAGATGTGGACATTAACCAAAATAAAATGTTGATAGTAAACTCAACTACTGAATTCTTCTGTGGAGATCCATCTCAGGCATCATACAGCTGTGGTTGACTTATATTTCACAAGACTGATGAAGAGCAAAAGTGAATGGCCTTACTAACCAAAGAACCAGAAAAATGTTAGTTGCCTGATGCTTGACTTTTCTAACACCCACAAATCTCCAAGGTTGATAGATATACCTTTGAGTGGGAAAGGGGAAGTCTACCACATGGAACTCTCAGGAAAGGAAGTAAATTCTTGTATAACTTTAGAGATATCCACTGCTATATTGATTACTCTTGTCCTACTATCACCAGTATAAACAGTGAAGTACTCAATTTGCAAAGAAACCAAATTAAAATTGTATAGCCTCATCAAATTGGTCCTTGCCTAAAAAACACAGGGTCTACTTACTTTTTTTCTTTCCTGCAACTTAACATGCAGTTTTTAAGAGACTCAAAGAAGTTGCTCACAACCTTCATGCTAAAACCACAACGTATATTACTGAATCAAATTGCAAGATTGAGAGATGTCCAAGCTCACATATTTTTCTGGGTTCTGAATGCTATTTTGTACAGAGGTTCTTTAAATATAAATTTGATCTTGAGTGGAAGTCTATTCATTTAGAATTGGGTTCTCTTTTCGGAAGAACTTCTAGTCTTGCCAGTGATGCCAATTCCTAACTTTAACCTGAAACTGTTACTGTGCTAGCAGAGTGCCTAGACTTTCATACCCTCTAGCCATTGAATTCATTTTTGTTTTCCAAGATAGAGCCCTTGGGTTTGATATTTCTATAACAGTATAATGAGAACGATCAATTTGTGATTAATAACATATTTCAATACAATCCTTTGAGGAGTCTGAAAACTGGGATCTCTATTTTTAAGAAACCATAAGCCCCTTTGCCCTTTGCTGAGGCCATAATAAAACTGTTTTATAGTTGGCAAAGTGAATTTAACTTCTGTACGTTACAAGCATGGTTTAAACCCAGGTTATAGGCTAAAAATCACCCAGACAGGAATAGGCACAAATTCAAGATACCTCCAGAATATCAATGCCATTCATAATTATAGCACAGGACAGATCTCAGTGGTTAAGTAAATAGGATGTTTTTATTTTAAAGCAACTACTTTGGTTATTCAACCTCAGAATGCTCAATTCTAACTGAGCTCTTTTTTTCTTAGCAATGTTGTCTATGACAGGGGTCCCCAACTCCCACAGCAGGAGGTGATCAGCGTGAGAATGAGCAAAGATTCATCTGTATTTACAGCTGCTTCCCATCGCTCACATTACTGCCTGAGCTCTGCTTTCTGTCAGATCAGTTGCAGCATTAGATTCTCATAGGAGGGCGAACCCTATTGCGAACTGTGCATGCGAGGGAGCCAGGTTGCACGCTCCTGATGAGAATTTAATGCCTGATGATCTGAGTTGGAGCTGAGGCAGTGAAGCTAGTGCTGGGGAGTGGCTGCAAATACAGATTGACATTAGCAGTGAGGTTTGACTGCACAGAGACCATAATAAATCAATTACTTGCAGACTCAGATCAAAATAATAATTTCACAATTTTATGATATTTTATAATAAAATTTCACTATTTTATTATATAATAAAGTGCACAATAAATGTAATAAAACGGAATCATCCCTGAAACCATCCCTGCCCCTGGTTTGTGGAAAAACTTTCTTTCACAAAATCAGTACCTGATGTCAAAAATGTTGGGAACTGTTGGTTTATGGTATTAAGGAAAAAAATACTTAAAATTTTTATGAAAACCTTTAAAAACTATGATTGTGTGCTAATTAACTTTAAAGGAAGAAAAGCCTGAGCACATATGTTTTGGTCTGCTTACCACAACCAACACCCCAATAAAACAAAATGATGGAATCCAGGAGCTAGCCACATAGTGTATGTAGTATATATACAATATTGTGAGGAAAACATCCATGGCTCTCCAGGGATTTGCAGTCTGATTGGAGGGGAGACATACCCAGAAGGTGAGAAAGCAGCAGTCATTGGCTGTTCGTGTGTTCATCACTGTGTCACATGTGCTACTTATCTTAAGAATGCCTTTTATACCCATATCATTTGAAGGAACTGTGGTTTTGGGGTGTGTGTGTGTGTGTGTGTGTGTGTGTGTGTGTGTGTGTGTGTGTGTGTGTGTGTATTTCTACCTAAAGTGGCTGACTTATGAGTGAGATACCGAGATGAGTTTCCAGGTCATCCTGGTACCAAATCAATTTTTCCCCAATTTATTACGCTGGCTTTTATGTACCAAAAAGAAAAGAAAAGAAAAAATCACAAGGAAGAAGACAATCAAGGGCCAAAGAAAGAATAGACACCGATTCTGACCAAATTTTCAGAAGAAAGAAAGATTTCAGTGGGATAGAAGGCACTGCAGTTTCTTCATCAGAAATAAATGTGGGAGAATGCCAGCTGGCTAGAAGGGCTACCAAAAATTTTAAATTAGAAAATGTTTTAAATACTTTGCATGCTCTCTAATACATAAAATATGCTTAGCGTTAGTTACTTACTTTTGTTGGTGTGTTTGTTGTCACTCTCAAAGAAATATAGGAGTTGAGGTAAGCTAAAGAGATAGTTTAGAATAATAGTTAAGGTTTAAACATAGCCTGGATCTCTGTTCTGTGTTAGGGTAGTTCTGGGCAAGTTTTTCAACTCTCAGCTTCTTCATCTATAAAAACAGGAGAATAATATTTAGCTTGCAGGGTTGTTGTGAGTGTAGAACAAAATAGGGCTTAACAAAGTGCCAAATAAACACTTAAGCATTCAGTAAATAGAAGCACGTATTTATAACAGTTATTGTAATATTGAAAAGTGGGAAGAATTTCGCCAGGTAGCCGAAAAAGAAACATTGTCCTGTAGGTCATAGGTGTCCAATTTTCTCATTGACAATCTTACCAGTGAAGCATAATCTTGAACTTCTGTCTCCAATATTCATATTTTTTATATATATTTCTAGCATGGGTTATTATCTCAAGGCATTCTATTCCAAAGTAGTGGTGTCATCACTAATAATGATGACTATATAAATTTATATTTTAAATTGTCTCCTTGATAGTTTTGATTATTTTGGCTGATTCACGTCAAATATGATTAGGTTGTTTTTTATGCCTTATAGTGGAGGCTGGTGAAGAGCTCATTCCCTGAATAGCAGAAGGCTGCTTGCATAACTATATTATCTTCAGCTGTGGTTTCTTAACAGGAATTTCTTCAAGCCACTTTTGAAAGTTAGTTTAGGAAAAAAACTAAATTATGTAATCTGTAAATCCACTTTGCAGGCACAGGTAAACTTCAATATGTCAAAATATTCTGAAAGTAATTGAACAAATGAGGATGCTTTGCCAATTGACTTTCAGTGAAGATTTCTCACTTTGTGGATTATGTGACTATCAGATAAATGACTTAAGTGAGAAAGTCAAGGCTGTGGTGACCATGAGCATGCCACTGCACTCCAGCAGCCTGGGTGACAGAGTGAGACTCCAACTAAAATAAAAATAAAAATAAAATGTAAAAAGAATGAAATAAAATAAAAACCTAGATGTTTTCCATCTCTCCCCAGCTGTACTGTATGAAAGTGATGTTTTCTTGTATAGTATCGGGATGACTATTGCAGTTCCAAACAGAACATATAGCTGTGACAATATCCAGTGAAGAAAACAATGGAAATTTCCATTTATAAGTATTTTTCTGATTACACATATTTTTATGATTCAGGTATTTAAAAGATTTTTATTGCTCATATTTACTTATTTTTAAAATTTAATTTGTAAAGGGAGAATACTCTCTGTAAAAGTCACCCTCCCATCTCATTGGCAGAATTGGGTCACATGTCTCCTCTCTAGGTGCAAAGGAAGATGGGAATTAAGTATATGGCATTTTGGCCTCCAATGTGGGAAACAGGCCCTGTCCGTAAGGATTAAAAGGTGAAGAAAGGCTATTAGGCAATACTGGAAGCAAGGGATTAATGGATTACAGCCTCAGTAGCAAAAGTAAAAGAAATACTAAAAAGGTAGAACATAGAGAGATTTGTGACCAACTAAGGCAGACTGAGTAAGAATGACAGAAGAATGAAAAAACTTTCAAGTTTTTCAAGCTGAGTGGTCAAGGAAGGGTAATAAATTGATACAATACAGAATGCAGAAGGCCCTCTATATCCAAGAATGTTATTACTCATATAACATCAGCTAACATTTGTTAAGAACTTACCTGGTGCCAGACACTGCTAAGTGCCCCATTGCTTCATTTAGTTTTCATCCTAATACTACTAATGATCTATTTTAAGCAATTTCATCTAAGAGAGCATATGAGTTCAGTTTGAGGACACTGGATCTGAAATAACACCTGGACATCCACAAGAAAAGTGGACAGGAACTGCAGCTTGTAGCCAGGATGAGGATGAAGGGAGGTATCCTGGAATAATTCAGAAGGGGCTTAATCTAGGAAGGGCCTACTGGTCTAGAACACAAGGAAGGAAGGAAATAAACAGAATTCTTTCAACATCATGAATTCTGCAAAAGTCGGTCTGTTTATATGATAATTCTAGTGAAGGGAAAACGAAACATAAATCTCAAGTAAGGAGCTTTTGGTAATAGTTCTTGTATCCCCAAACACATCGTTTTCTATCCATACATACATGAATTCTGCATGTTTTGAGTTGAAGGAGTGCATCCTAAAATGTCTGCTCAGCTGATCTAAATTCCTGTATCTTTTGCTTGGAATATTTGGACAATGAAAGAGAAAGCAACACTCTGAAAAAATTCACATTTATCTACACAATGGCGGTTTCCATTTCTAGAACATTCATCAGATCTATCAACACTGAATTTACAAATGCCACACTTCCCTTTGTCTGCACATAAGGTGGTAGCATAGTAATTTAATTGTGAAGTTACTGTACCAAATCTCATGAGATTTTTCCAAAATCTTTCACTAATGCCATTTTGTTCCATTAACTTTTATAATCTCCTGGCACTTGATAAATTCTGAATTGTGCCATTATCTGAATATGACAGTCTTCTGTGAATAGAAGCAAATGGAACTTTATTTCTCTAACACTTCACTAATAGGGTAGATAAAGGGCATGGGTGCAAATTATCTGACAATTTTTAGAAACAAAAACAGCCATGCTTTATTCTACCATGAATGTAAACATGCAGCTTAGAAAAGCTTAAATAGATGAATTATATATTTTAGCATGGTTAGAATGCAATTCTCTGGTAAGATTTGTGTATGTAGACTTTGTTGTTTTATTTTCATCAATAGTACCTTGAATTTTTTACCTTATCTAGGCTAAAGTATGGTGAGGTGTCGAGAGCTATGTGGAATGCTTAAGTCTAAAATAGATTGAATAAATTGGGTTTGTGGGGATGGTAGAATCTAAGGTCTGATATCAGGTGGCCCCAAGTCTTGTTCTGATAAGAAGGAAACAGAAAACACATATTTCTCCCCTTAGAGTCCCAGGATGTGATAAGCTAGACATAAGCTTCAGGCACACACCAGTGTTAGATCATCCCCTAGTGCCAATTACTTCACGAGACGAATTTTTGACTGGACCAGGTAGGAGGATTGACATCGGCAGGAAATCAGGCACTGGACAGAAAAAGTGTGGAAGAGTGATGGAAATAAACATAATGCTACAGAAGCTATTTCTGAAAAGTAGGATGAGATTCACTGTGCACATTTAAATAATCTTCAGAGCTCATGCTTTGAAGGATTCCTGTTTTGTCTAAGAGAAGCTTTTATTTGAGGCTCTTAATTTTCTCAAGTTTCATATCACCATAGGATAGTTATGCATATTTTTATCAACAGAAATAAAGTGAAACTAATGAAACTATGTAAAGTTTTAACTCACTCTAATTTAAAAGTGATTGTGTTCTGCTTTCACTTGCAAGTGTATGAAATCATATTTAATGAATTGCTTGTCAGTTATTTTCATTCACTTCAATCATTCATATTCTATACAACAAATGTCTTTTTATAGGATTTTGCACACACATTCAAATGATTTTTCTAGATTCTATTTGGATGTTAAGATGTGAGACAATGACTGCGCTGAATTAACCACTCACTCTATTTTACTATTATCTTTGTATTTAATTAAAACTCCAGGCCTCCTCTCCCTTATAGTTGACCTATTTACTTTTAAACCAACAATGCTAACTCAAATAGCATAATATTATAATACATCATTATCAAGTATAGTATATAAACAACAACTATTAGGTTGGTATGAAAACACCAAAAGAATGATTGAATTAGCAAGGAAGCAAACACTATAGGACAGAAAAACAACAAATAGTGTGCTTTTTTTCTTCTTCAGTTATTTTCTGGTAATCTCTGTTACCTAAAAAAAGACCTCAGGAAACCTAAAGTTGTATTAAAAGGCATTCTATAAAGACAAATATAGATATACAATAAGGATAAAAGATAACTTGTCTGAATATGCTATTTAATGTTAGTAGTTCATTTCATTTTGCATATACATCAGATTACTAATATGTTCTCAAAGTGTTATAGCTAATTATAGAAAAAAATATGTGGAGTTTGAAAGATTAAGCTCAACTATAAGCCATCAAGATTTTTAAACATGAAATAAAATATATATAGATATTAATATTATTGTCTTTTTTAAATCATTTTTGAAGTTTCTCACAAAGTTTATATATTTGTCTTGAATTAGGCTTGTGATCAGTTAATACTAGAAAATTTATGTACTTATTAGAGATTATTCTCTATTTTGAGACAAAGTCAATACTACATTTTTACATTGGAATCAAGTTTTATAGCTATCTTTTTGCATAGACTTAGGTTATTTTCCTTCCTTTAACCTTTAAACATCTGGTAATTTTTTTGCATGTAAAATTATTGCAGGTCTATGAATACTTCATGGGTATATGGAGTATTTTTCTGATAATTTACCAAATACAAAGATGAAAGTCTTCCACCAAAATATTTCTGATTATTCAATTAGAAACCTTTATTTTCCTAAAGTTTTGAGAAACATCAAGTAAGCAAGCCAGAGAGAAAATGATCTTATTCAGTCCTTTAAAATTTTTGTAAAAAGAAAAAATATTAACATTCTATTATGTGATTTTCTTTAATCCCATATGTGTCTACAAATGAATTTTATGAGATATGCTAAACTTGTATCACCGTTTTTCTCTGATAGACGATGTTTTCTAGTTTCTCCAGCATATTTTAATCACTTGAAAATTTTCTGTTAAAACAGAAAAAATTTTGTGTGGAAGTTACATTCTCAATAGTATAAGCCCCTGAATTTTTCCTATGATACAATGCATTTTACAATAATCTTATACAAATTCTTATAATTCAGTATGCAGGACTGAGTTGCTGCTAATTGATTAATGTAAACAGACATAAATTGAGTTATAAACTCCTCTTACAGTACTCTCCAATTCAAAAGTGTCTAGAAAAATGGAGTGAATAATAGTACAGCAGCTTAACCATTAGTATGTTAGTGTTCTGAATGAAAAAATAACGAAGGCAAATGTTAACAGTTTTTAAAAATCTAAGAATTTGTTTTAAAATATATGATTAATTATTTACTTTTGCTGGGCTCAGTGGCTCACTCCTGTAATCCCAACACTTTGGGTGACTGAGACTGGAGGACGGCTTGAGCCCAGGAGTTTGAGAGGAGCCTAAGCAACCTAGTGAAACCTTGTCCCTACAAAAATAGAAAGATTAGCTATGTGTGGTGGTACATGCCTATAGTCCCAGCTACACAGAAAACGGAGGCAGAAGGATTGCCTGAGTCCAGGAGGTTGAAGCTGTGGTCAGCTGTGATCATGCCACTGCACTCCAGCCTGGGTGACACAGTGAGAACCCAACTCAAAAAAAAAAAAAAAGTCCTTCACTTTTACTCAGAAAGTTTCTACTGCCAAACTTGAGTTCTATTTTTTTTGGCGGGTCTCTTGTTTTTGTTTTTTACTTTAATTCTACATACTCCAGAATGTTTAGTGCTACTCTTGTTTTAATGTGATGAATGATCATGATTGAATATATGGAGTAATTAATGATCTTTAGTACTATATTGTTGGGTATAGAATTTATGGTTGATCTTTTCTTTCAATATTTAAAAGAGTTGTACCACTGTCTTCCATCTTGTGTTATTTCTGATGAGATAATTGTTATCTGATGTTATTTATCTTTTTTCCCCCATTTGTAATGTGTCATTTTCTTTTCAGTTACTTTTAAGATTTTTCTCTTTAGCACAAGTTTTAAGTAATTTAACATATTTTGGTGTAATTTTCTTTCTGCTTATTTTGCTTGCGGTTCATTGGATATCTTTTTTGTGGGTTTATAATTTCCATATAATTTGGAAAAAATTCAGCCATTATTTCTGAAAATATACATATTTTTTGTCTCCTTACTCCATCTCTTTCTGGGTTTCAATTACACAGATATTAGACTGTTGTAAAGTTTCTTCTCAGCTCACTGACGCCTGATGCTTCTTTTTTAGTCATTTAAAAAATTTGTGTTATATTTTGGATAATGTATGTTGCTAGGTCTTCAGGGTCACTGAAAGTCTATCGCTAGGTCTTTTCTTCTGCAATTTTTTTTTTTTTTTGAGTTGGAGTCTCACTCTGTCGCCCAGACTGGAGTGCAGTGGCCGCTCCTGGCCACCGCAGCCTCGACCTGCTTGGCTCCGGCGATCCTTCCGCCTCAGCCTTCCAAGTAGCTGGAATTACAGGCATGTGTACCACGCCCGGCTGATTTTTTGATTTATTATAGAGATGAGGTCTCGGTGCCCAGGCGGGTCTCAAACCTGTGGGCTCAGGCAATCCACTCACCTCAGCCTCCCAAAAGCGCGGGATTACAGGCTGAGCCACTGAGCCCGGCTCTTCTGCAATATTTAATCTGCTCTTAATCCAATTCAGTGTATTGTTGCATCTTAGAAATTGTATTTGCCATCTCTGATAATTGTGTTTGTAATCCTATAACATATCAGATATATTAGGCCTATCCAGGTGGCAATGGTAGCCTGGTAGTTCAGACAAGATTTCCTTTACCTTTAACAGAGATGTGATTTCCAGTCTGATATACCTGCCAATTTTCTTTAAATTGGTTCTTTTTTTAGTGTAGTTTTAACAACTGTCTTTAGGTTCCACTAATTCTATTATCTATGTCATGTCAGGTCTATTTCTAATTATTGGTTTTTTTTCCTACTTATTGCAGATTGTGTTTTCTAGCTTCTTTGTATATCTGGTAATTTTTTATTGAATGCCAGATATTTTCATTTTATGTTATTGAGTTCTGGAGGATTCTTTATTCTTTCAGATATTTGTTGCCTTTGTCCAGGAACAGTGTTAACTTCTTTGGAAAAATTTGGATTCTTTTGTGGCATATTTCTAAACCTTGTTCGACTGATTCAAAGGTGAATTTTCCCTTACTCCTAGGATGTTATCCTACTGAAAATTTACTTGCTGCTCAGTGTGTTCGGTCTTTTTGTTATGCCTGTTGGGAACACAAACTCTTCAAGTATTGTTCTTCCTGCTCCTTTCTGGTAGTCTTTCCTGGACTCTGCAGTTTCCTCATACGTATGCACTGATCCGTATTTAGCTGAATACTTGATCTTTTGCTCTCCGTGAGGCTTCCTCCTTCTGGTACTTGGCCATGTGAATTCTCCCTGCCATGGTTTCCCTGAATTCTGAATTATGTCTTCTCAACTCCGGGAGACTGCTAGACTCTGTTTAGGTTTTCCTACCTTGTAAAATCTCTCCAGGCAGCAGACTGGAGCAATCATAGGGCTCATCTTATTTTCCAACCTTAAGGGAACACAATCCTGCACTGCCTGTTGTTTAATGTCTGATTAATGTTGATTATATGGTTTTCTGGGTTTTTTTCTTCATTTGTTTAAAGTGAGAAAGTAAATCTGGCTCTGCTTACTCTCTTATGTCTGGAAGCAGAAGTACCTTATAACATACTTAATAGATATGAATGTTAGTATTATTTATTATCATCATGATTATTATTATCAAATAAGTACAATGATGGCTGAAAAGGGTGAAACAACTTTTATGAATGACTACCAGGCTGCCATGGTCACCTGGATAGGCCTAGAGAGGCCTAACATAGCTGATAAATCCCTTTGACCTCCCTTCTAGATCATACATATGAGGAAACTGCAGGTCCATCATAACCGACATGTCCATGGAATATACCCTATGAGATAATTAAATAGCAAGAATAAAGGAAAGGAAACAGTATATGAGAGAAAAAAATGTCCAAAATTGTAGAATGCAGGAGGAAGAAAGCATGGAAAGACAAAAATTCTAGTAACAGTTCTTAGCCCTCCCAAGTGTCTGCTCAGAACATAAGGGACAGCCACGGCACTGAAATTCATACTTAGGTGAGATGGACTTCTGTGCTGTCAAGTCAAAATGAAAATTTGCCATCCCACAGATAGGAAAAGAAGATTGTAGAACAACAGCAATAGCCAGCAACACTTATGAAGTATTTACTATAGCCTATCAATTATTCCAAATGCTTAAAATTTAGTAATCATTTTATCTTATAATAACATAGTGAGATGGATACTATTATTAATCTTCATTAAATAGATGAGGAAACTGCAGCACAGAGTGGTTGAGTGATCTGTCCAAAGTTTTTAATAACTAATATGTAGATAGCTGGGATGCGACTATATTTAGAATCTATACCAATCTGCAAATGTTACACTCTGAGGGTATATAAGGAAGGCAGAAGAAGTGACAAATGAAGAAATGAAAGAAGGAAAGAGGGCAGGAGGGTGGAGAGCACTTTAAAAATGAGATTAAAAATTTCCAAAATTCAGAAATACTCTACAATTGCACCAATCCCAAGATCAGGCTGTAGCTGAAACCAAATCAATTTTACTAGGGTTTGGAGATTGGTACTATGAAATCAAAAGTGAAGGATGATACAAAAGAAAGTTGTAACAATCAACTGAACTGTAAGTATATGAAGAAAAATAGTTGAATAGTAGGGATGGAATCTATTTAGATCTAGAAGGGAGGTCAAAGGGATTTATCAGCTATGTTAGGCCTCTCTAGGCCCATCCAGGTGACCATGGTAGCCTGGTAGATTTTCTTTACTTTAACGGTGATGTGATTTCCAATCCGTTCTCTACAAGTTCTGACCTTCTGTTTTTATAAACATCTATTTAGAAAGAGTAAAGATTGATGTCATACAAGTGCAATGTTAACCACACATATTTTATTTCTTTGAAGAAGGGTGCTGTGAGTAGAGAGACAAATAGAGAAAAAAGAAGAATTTGAAATGAGCAAATTGCAAAGGTAATAAATGTCTCAAAATTTCTCTCCATATAAGGGGACTACATTACTATTCTAATAAAACGTTTTAATATATTTTTCTCTTTCACAGCATCAATTAGTTAGAGACTCTTTTAAGTTGATTATTTCCTCTTTTGAAATGTAAATGAATGCCTGATAGTTGAGCCTTATCCCATCTTTCCGCATTCATTTTTGTCAGCTAATCAGATCCACACCTAGTTGAGACACACACAGCCCACACAGGTGGTGACTGGAATGGAAAAGGTAATACATGGAACCCGACAGAGTACTTTCAGTGTGTCTCAGCAGAGAGGCAACTCATCTGGGGGCAATTCAGTTCTTTACTATTCTGACTATTCCTTGAGTAAAAGGATGTTTAACGTCCCAGGTTCTTGTTCTCAATATACCAATAATATCCCCCAGTTCTTACGCAACCCAAAGCATGTTTTTCTGAGAATCACGGTTTGCTTCACCAAGAGAAACCAAGTCAGCCAAAAATTAACCTTGTCTAGTTTACAATTTTGCCTGAGTTAGCACTGCAGCAACTAATATGTCACTGAAATGACACATCTATATGTAGATACCAGAGTTAAGGTACAAATGAGTGTGCTGACTGCCCTAAGTCCAGTTATTCTCCATTTCACTCAAGACTAGGGTTCCAGCTCTCAATATCCAATGTCTTTTCTTCCCGATCTTATCACTGTTTTTCCACCCACATAATTCACCTTCCAACACATCACAAGGAGAGAAAAGGAATGGCGAGAGGAGGAAAAACATCATTTCTATCACCTCTTGACCTTATCATGGTGTAATACACAGTGCCTTTCTTATGTCAGGTGCATTTTCTGCTACTGGCCTTTCTCGTGTGGTTCAAGAGCTTCTAAAAAGTGCTGGAATGAATTACACTGCACATCAGTGAGCATTGTTCGTCATTACATTCTTATTATCACATCCCCGGTTGAATTTAATTTTTGACTGGTTAAATGGGATTTTAAGTTACATTAACTCTCTACTTGGATAGCACTTAAGAATGATGAGAGTCAAATGTTAAATGACTGAGCTTATCAGAATGTATTCCAGAATTTCTCAAAATGTGTGTTTTGTAGACCACTACTTCCAGGGCTATGTTAACAGGTGCTGCCTATAAAATGATTCCATAGTCAAATAACTTTGGAGAAGACCGAACTGAGCAAATTACTTTAGTGCATAGCTTTATGGAGCCGTTACTCTGTGATTGTGTATTAAGATTTCAATGCAGGGGGGAAGATAATTTCCCAAATATATTTGACCATGGAGTCAAATTTCCCACCTGTGACTAAAACAATGAACAAGAAACAAAAGATTCTAGTCTTCATGTTGCTTAAGCTATGGTGATACAGACCTTCAGGGACGCTGATTTTGTTCCCAGACAGTGCATAACAATAACGGGCGATTGGTGCTATTTACATAAACTGCAATGTTAATGGGGCACTCTATCAGTCAGGATTGGATCAGAGAAGCAGAACCACTAGGAGATAGATAGATAGATAGATAGATAGATAGATAGATAGATAGATAGATAGATAGATAGATAATAGATAGATATTAAGGAAACTGTTACAGAGATTAGGAGATTAGGCCTTACACAATTTTGGATCCGGTTGGTTAAATAGTCTGTGTACAGATGTCATCTTTGTTTCATCTCTGGAGCCTCAAGCTGGCAGAGAAGGTGGTCAGGAAGGGAAGAATGCATGTCAAGTGAAGGGTGGCATGAACAAGCTAGAACCCATGAGCATGAGCCAGAACCCCTGAGTTTGAACTGGCACCTGCGTCAATTCTCCCTGCTTCCTTCCCTGATGAAGTGAGTGTCCTGCATGAGAAACTAGTGCCCTTTGTTATAGAGCTAACCACACGACTAGCCAAAGAGATGGAGAAGGTGAAGGATGATCAGGGGAAAGATGAACAGTTGCAGATTTGCTGTTGCCTCACACCAATGTGATGAGCCAGCAGATAAGGAACAATATGGAGGAACTACAAAAGTGATTGCCCCAACCTTCCAAGTGTCACAAAACAACATAGCTGCTGCTATACTTGTTTTACAAACTGCCCTGGAGAATATCTTTTGTAGCCCTCCCTAACTGAAAACTCGTAGGAAAGAAATTCTGGGAAACAGAGTTCAGTCTAGTCAACTTGCCACATTGCAAAGTCACCTCACCCACCCTGGAGTTCTGCAGTGTACAGTCTACCCAGCCACACATGCCAGCTTGAAGACATAAATCAGGCAGGAGCTGCAACCTTCCCACGAGGTAAGGTCTAAGAGAAGGTACATGGTGATACAAGAGACCATCCTAGTGAGACCATGCTTAATCAGAGCAGTTGACAATTTGGAGAAACGAGTTGGCAATGTAGAAAATTTTCCTTTTAATGGTATTAATTTAGGATCCTTAAGGCCTGCATGGAAGTTCCAATCCTGCCACTTAGTATGAAATGAACACATTCATTTCACCTTTCACAATGACAAAAAATCTTGGATTAATCTTATCTTTTTCTTAACTTCAAACAAGATTTATGAGAGAAAGGACAGCTTTTCTTTTTCCTCTTCTTATGTCTTATGCATCTTAAAGGAGATTCACAATTCAAGAAAAAGAGCTTTGTACTTTTTATTTATCAGAGAAGCAAAGAAATGCCATTTTAAATCTAATTTATGGAAGGAAAAATTTTCCCTTTTATCATCTCCACTTATCCCTTTCCCATATTTAACCATTGTTGCGACTTTTAAAAAATCTTTGCTAACTAAAATTTTCTCATGGCTTCTCCAGAAATCTCATTTTCCCATTAGAATTTGTATAACACTAACAATTGTGTATTCTTAGATTATTGTGGCATTACCTATGTAGGTCCTGTGTGGTTTTAACTTTATTAATTTCATAATTTAGGGACATACTGATATTCTTTTCTAATTAGTCTCTATGGCTCTTCAAAGAATTATTTTATCTCAGATAACATCAAATAAAACTGCTTACAATTTTTTATTTGCTTTATAGTTCTTTAAAGGATACAAAGACATCATTTGTGAATAGCTGATCAAATGTTAGAATTTCTTTTTGGATTCAAAAGTCCTGTTAAACTGAGATTGTATTTGAAGTTCAATTTATTTAAATATCCTGCTTTAAGATTGACCCATGAGAGGTGGTCTAGAGAAAAGACTGATCAAGATAACATATTTTTTTTCTTTCCCTCCTGGGTTAAAGAAAAAAAAAGTACTTTTCATGTAGGTAGAAGACCAAGTACTGCATAAAAGAAATTATGGTTGTCTGTCCTATTTGGCAGAGAATATCTTAGAGCTACAAAAGCAAAGACAGAGTTAAGAAGATGACAAACAACTTGAAAATTAGGAGACTAAAACGAGAGGAAAAATAGATACATGTGGACAAAAGATGTCCCTCTCTGAAAAAGAAAGAATTTTCCAGATGTTAATATTTAAGATAAATTTAACTGACATATGGTATTGATTAAAGAGGACTTTAAGCATCATCATACCTTGGTCAATATTATCTGTTAGTTTACATAATTACTTTATAGAATTATTAAAAATTTAGCAAAAGGTACTGTACTGTAAGAATCCAATAAATCAATATTTTCTTATTAATAAATAATTTTAATGTAATTTCTAATACAAACTCTATAAAGCACATTTTTTTTGCAGTGTAAACAACATTTTATATTGCTGCAATTACTATCAACCAAATATTTCAAAATACCTAGGTTTTGAGTGAGAAAGCAATGCTGCTGTTTCTGTAATTTGTTTATAAAATAAAAAAAATTGAGCTTAAAAATATACTGGAAGTTCAATGTCTTAAAAAAATAATATTCCACAATTACAGGAAGGCAGTATACCTCTTAATCTCTATAATATAATTTTGAGTGTTTAAGTAGTAGTATTCAGTCCAAAGTCTTGAGTTTCATAAGACATATTTGCTTTCTCCCCCCTTTAGAGAATTTTCCAGTATATTTTAGTTACGCAAAATCCTCACAGTAATAAAATACCAAGAAATTGGGGTGTCAGCTAGTTCTTTAAAGTTAAAGTTGAATCCTCTAAGGTAAAATTAATGTTACAGGCTAATGAAGACTGTTTTAAAACTGCATTTCTAATGAGAGTTTTATTTATTTTCAAGTTTTTCTCATTTTCTCCTTAAGATTTTTAACTTGAAAAATATTAAAATTATGAAAAAATTTAATTACAAATTTGTGCACAAACATTCATAAAGCTTCATTTGTAATAGAGTGGGAAACCACTCAAATGTCTATTAACAGGTGAATGGATAAAACAAATTGTGGTGCATTCATACAATGGAATACAATGCAAATAAACTATTGATACATACAACGGTATGAATGAATCTCAAGATAATTGTTCTGAGTAAAAGAGTTTGGGCAAAAAGAATACATACTATATGATTCCATTTATATTTAATCTAGAAAATGTAAACAAATTTACAGGAAATGACAAAAGGATGATCAGTGTTTACCTGGGAATGGGGATGGAGGGAGGGCTGGATTACAAAGGTACGGAGAAATTTTGGGGTGATGGAGATGTTTATCTTGATGATAGTAATCATTTTATTAGATGTACAGATATATCAAAACTAGTGAAAGCACATGTTTTAAAGACGGATCATTTGTTGGACTGGATCCTGTGTCAGTTGTACTTCAATTTTACCATAATAAAGTTCCAAAAATAAAAATCACTCATAATAAACATAATTGCTGAGTCCTTACTGAGTGTTTACTATACGCCCATGCTCCTTTTCAAGAGCTTTACGTTCATTAACTTATTTAACACCACCCCACTCCCCAACAACTCTAAGGTAGGTACTATTATGATCTCTTCTTTACAGATGAGGAAACCTACAAAAAACTTGCCCACCTGGCTCTCCTCCAGTTGTGCAAGTTGTCTACTTTCTCATAACCCAAACAGGATAACCTAGCTGAATTAGACTCCCCAGCTGAGCCAGATAGCTAAATGCTGACTGATTTGATACCAATTCCAAATTTTTGTGGAGAGGATTAGATTGGCAGCTTGAATTACCCATTTCTTTGTGTGTGTGTGTGTGTGTGTGTGTGTGTGTGTGTGTGTGTGTGTGTGTGTGTGTGAAACTGATTTTTAAAAAAATTTTATTTTAAAGATGTAGGGCACAATTCAGAGTTAGGTATATAAATGATCATTGTACAGGTAAAATTTGGGCCTCACTGATGCAGTCTGCTGTGGCCAAGGAACAGAGCGGCCTGGTGGAGTTGGATAATCTCTGTAACAGAGGTCATTATCTGAAAAGGAAGCAATTCAAAGTAGGACTCTTTGGTGCTATTGGTGAACTCCCATTGTAGGTCTCTGGAGAGAAGAGGGCACTAGAAATGGAAGCAAAGAGCAAGACTTTGTGCTCAGATCACCAAAATATATAATGTCTTTATTTCTCCATAACTGATATTAGCTTAGCATTTGAGCCCACATTTCTACTGATGGTAGAAAACACACTTGCAAATTCAAGTTGACTCAATCTCTTTCAACTTAAAAGAGAGGCTTTTAGGGGCAATATAATTCCTTTTTGCTTTGCTCCTAGGTAGTACATTTAAAACATGATAATCCTCTGTCATTGCAGGTGGTCTTCACTTAAGTGGAGCATTTTCTGGTAGCCTTTGGCATGACCTTTTCCCCCAGTGCTTTATCTCTTAATATCTAAAATCCTGCATTGCCTATAACTTATATCATTTTTGTAGTATCCACTAATGGTATCTTTTATTGTATTCAAATGTTCTATTGTTGTTTACAGGCGCTCAGCACTTCTTTCAAACTCAAAGGAAGTTTGAAATTCTCCTTGGGTGTTTTCACAATTCAATGACCTCAAGTCTTGTACCTAGATGTCTCTATCTGCCATGGATACTCAGATGCCATGTTGGACGCAGGAATTTTTTATTTTTTTATTTTGAAATTCACAAGGTACTTCTAGGAAAATGGACAAAGGTCTATTATGTTTTAGGATTCCCTAGATTATCTGAGTGAATCCTAATTTCTCAATTTTACCAGAATGATCTTAGATAATATGTCAAATTCTTTTTTAATAAACATCCATCGTCGAAATCATAGTAACATAGTCCCTTCAAATCCCCTTCCTACTCACTTGTAAAAATTTAATTTGGTGGGATCTTTAGCTCAAACACTACTTTTAAGTGAATTTGTATTTTTACCTAATGTATGTTTTATGGTTTAAATGGAATCTCAACTCTTTGGTACTTATCATAAAAAAGACTTGCTTTCAAAACTACTGATTCTTCTATGAACTTGAAATAAAGTGAAATTTGAATCTCAAAGCTGAGCCACCCTTTGTTCTAAGCTGCATCTGCCCTTCACAAGAGGACAGTGAAAGGAAACTATCTCTACTGTCTGAATGATTGGAAGGGTAGGGGTAAAGGAATTTTGAGAATTCCTTCTGCTTTTGGTCATGATGGAATAAACTGGACTTGCATTATTTATCTATAGTTATAAAACCAGGCACAATACATGAAGAAGCTGTTTTCAAGCATAGGACAACAGGCACAATAGGACTGTAAGTCTTTCTTTCTTTCTTTCTTTTTTTTTTTAAGTTGGAGTCTTACTCTGTCACCCAGACTGGAGTGCAGTAGCAGCTCCCGGCCACCACAGCCTCAACCTGCTGGGCTCCAGCGATCCTTCTGCCTCAGCCTTCCGAGTAGCTGGAACTACGGGTGCGCGCTACCACACCCGGCTCTTTTTTTTTTTTTTTTTTTTTTTTATTTATTGTAGAAATGAGGTCACGCCAATTGCCCAGGCGGGTCTCGAACCCGCGGGCTCAGGCAAT
Organism: Carlito syrichta; assembly: GCF_000164805.1. NCBI lineage: Eukaryota > Metazoa > Chordata > Mammalia > Primates > Tarsiidae > Carlito > Carlito syrichta. The sequence goes on along the minus strand of NW_007249964.1, from coordinate 211,558 downwards.
CCACTCACCTCAGCCTCCCAAAGGCGAGGGATTACAGGCTGAGCCACCGAGCCTGGCAGGACTGTAAATCTTAAGAGTAGGGAAACACAAAAGATGAGTTGCATGTCTGCTCCGGCTTTTGCTTGGCAGTCCTTTTACTGCTAAAGTGCAGGGAAGTGGCAGGCTTGCTGAGCTAAGGAGGCAAAGACAGGAATTTGCAGTTTGAAGCTAGAATTTACAGTGTGGGGTTAAGAAGAAGAGGGACCTGAATCAAGTAGGGAAGAGGCAGGGGTCACCACAAATATTCTAGGCTAAGGACTGAACTGGGCATACAAAGAATGAGACTTGAATAGATCTCATAAAAAGTATCTTTTGTGAGACTGAGCATTGAATACAGGTGTCACAGTTAATACAGTGCTAGAAACTCTGGCATACCAAGAGCGGAGATAGCTCTCTGAGCACCTTGGGCATTTAGCTGACATCTAAGAAAGGATATGCCTTGGGAATAATGACCAGGTCCTATAGCATGAACTACATCCTAAGACTAAGAAAAAAAACTGAAAGTATCCTACCATAAGAAAAAATAAAAATCAAGTCAGACAGAATCAAAATGTTACACCAGTAATTCAACTATTCATTAGAGCAAAATTCAACACCCTTTAAAAAGAGTACAACCTGGTCCATGCTCTTTACAGTGCATCATTCACAACATCCAGTATAAAAAAAAAAAGACATTTGAAAAATCAAGAAAATGTAATCTATTAATTTAAAAAAAGCAGTCAATAGAAGACCCAGGTATTGTAGTTGCGAGATAATGACTTTAAACTAGCTATAATAAATATGACCAATAAAAGGAAAGATAGTAGCCGGGCTTGGTGGCTCAGCCTGTAATCCTGCGCTTTGGGAGGCTGAGGTGAGTGGATTGCCTGAGCCCAAGGGTTCGAGACCCAACCCGGGCAACTTGGTGAGACCTCATCTCTACAATAAACAACACCACCAAAAAATTAGCCGGGCATGGTAGTGCACGTCTGTAGTTCCAGCTACTTGGAAGGCTGAGGCGGAAGGATCGGCGGAGTCCAGCAGGTCGAGGCTGCGGTGGCCAGGAGCGGCCACTGCACTCCAGTCTGGGTGACAGAATGAGACTCCAACTCAAAAAAAAAAAAAAGAGGAAAGATAGTGATGATACATGAGAAATAAATCATATCAGCAAAGAAGTAGGGACTACACCCACACACAAACACACAAAATGTAAATTCTAGAACTTACTTATCTAAACTGAAAAATATACCAGATTGCCTTAACAGTAGATTGGGAAGTAAGGAGATTGGGAATTATAGAAGAAGGGTTAGTGACCTTGAAGGCAAATCTACAGAAATTATTCAGTCTGAAGTACAGAGAGTACGAACTGGGAAAAACAAATGAGCACAGCCTCTGTGGCCTGGAAATACCAAGTCTTCTAATGTATGTGGAATCCTAGAAGGAGAATCCTAGAAGGAGTCCTAGAAGGAGAATATACAGTCCTACAAGGAGAATATACACAGACCTGGACGGAAAAACAATATTTGAGGAAATAATAGACCATATATTGTACATTTGGTGAAAAAAACATCAATTTATAGAATCTAGAATCTCAGCAAAATCCAGGCAGATTAAAAATACAAGGAAAACTACATCTAAGCACATCATAGTCAAACTGCTAAAAATCTAGAGAAAAAGAAAAATTTAAGTGACTAGAGAGAAGAAGAAGACATGTTAAAATGTTAAGTATAGGGAAGCAGTGAAAGAAATGATGTTTTACAAAAGAGAGAGAAAAAGGAAAAGAGAAGCAGAGAGGGAGAGTGGGAGGGAGGGAGGAGGGAAGGAAGGAAGAGCTAAATCAAGAATTCAATATTCAAGGTAAATATTCTGAACAAATGAGAGTGAATGACATAGTTTGATATCAACAGAACTGCATTTCAAGAAATGCTGAAAAAGTTCTTCAGGCTGAATAAAATCAGATGAAAATTCAGAGCTACCAGAAGGAATGAGGAAAACCAGAAATGGTAACTACTGGAGTAAAAATTTTAAAAATTGTTTTTCTCTTAATTACTTTAAAAGACAACTAGCTGTTCATATTTGTATTTGTGTGTGTATATACATATGTATACATATATACATTCAGGCATATCTTGGAGATATTGTGAATTTGGTTCTAGACAACTGCAATAGAGAAAATATCACAATAAAGTAAGTTAGACAAAATTTTTGGTTTCCATGCATATAAAAATTACGTTTTCACTATACTGTAGTCTATTAAGTGTGCAGTAGCATTATATCCAAAACACAGTGTATGTATAATGAAAGAATACTTTATTGCTGAAAAGTGCTGACACAGAGACATGAAGTGAGCATACAGTGTTGGGGAAATGGTGCCAATAGACTTGATTCACACAAAGTTGACACAAATCTTCAACTTGTAAAAAATACAATATCTGCAAAGCATAATAAAGCAAAATGCAATAAAACGAGGTGTGCCTATATGCCTGTACACACAGACATTGACTGGGGTATATAGCATTTGTAGATGTGAAATATTTGAGTATAATAGGACAAAGGATAGAATGAGTAAATGAAATTATACAGTTATAAAGTTATTACCCTTAACATAAAGTGGAGCAATATTGACTTTAAGTAGACTATGCTAAGGATGAATATTGAAATCCCCATAGGAGCCAAGAATCTTCATAATAAGCCTACTAACAAGTGTCATTCTCATGTTTATTGTTATGTCATTTCTCAACGCCAGTCAATGTCTAAGTTACAAAAAGCAATTCCATCACATATGAAAATAATTTGGTCAAAGTAAGTAGATTTTTTTTAAATGACCTGGCATGAAAAGAAAATAAAACTTAATTCATTTTCTATAACTGTGTGTTATTTTTCATACCTAAACTTTCGATGAGATCTAACATCTAATAAATCTTTGAATTGGTATGCCTTGTGGTGTTAGTTGTAAACTTCCATTGGAAGAGCCTGTTACAAATATGGAATTTTCTTCTTGTTTAATTTACCTTTCCCTTCGATACCTCGGGCCAATGTTCATTTATGCCCTGTGTATTTTTGTATCAAGCCCACAAAAACCCAAAGAGAATTTTTTAAATGTGAAATATTTGATGACATATATTGGTCATTAGAATGGCTCTTCAAAAAATTTTAATTAATTATACTGAGTAACAGAGATTCCATTCTGTAACATAAAATATACTTCCAAAGGAGTCGTATACCTTCTTATATATACCACTTGTATTTGGATCCAATCTGCAAATCTTTCAGAGAGTTCTACTCTCCTAATTACAGTCCCCAAATCCAATAATATGAGTTAGTGACATATTTACGCATTGTTTAACATCATATTCTTATATTAGACATATAATTTCATTGTTTTATGAACAATGGAAGTGATATTTAAAAATATATATGATAGTATATGCATATTTGTTTGTTTAAAAGGCTCTAGTTTCATGCATTCAATTCTATTTTTACAGAAACAAAACCATGAAATGTGTGCTAATATTGCAGGTTTTTCTCTTGGCAAACATTGCCTTCTGCTGGATAGTTTGCCCTTAAAGCTTCTATTTCTGGATCAGATTTTGAATAGGAATTAGAAATATTGAGACTCGAGTCAAAATAAAAGGAAAAGAATTATAAAAAGAGGAGTACAACCACACTATCTCCATTTTTAAAAGATAATAGGACTTAGGAAGAAACTGTGAGCCTTGAGACCACATCCTTAGTTATAAGTTATTTAGTTCATTATTTTAAATGGGCACAGTAAACATTATTTGGACACGTTTTCTTTTTAAAATGTGTTTTACTCTCCTTGGAATGGAATCAGAACTGCCTCACTTCCGAGGCTTGCCTGTCACTTTTGAGCTTCATGTTGGACCACCTGTGGTTTCCCAGTCTGACCTGCCTGGGGTTCATATGACTTTGGTTTCTCTTCACTCCCAGCCATTAACTGTGAGTTCACCTCATTCATTCCAAGGCCCAGACCAGCTAAAGAGACTACAATCCTAGACCCGCTCAGACTCCATTACCCAGAAGGAGAATTCCGTGGTCCAAGGACATCACTACGTGGACAAATAAATGGTTTGAAGGTTGGCATCAGTATGAAATACCCTTAACGCAATGTCCCATAAGCACACGAGTGATATACAGTTGATTCAGGAAAAAGTACTCAGTGCCTATTCTTATCTTTTTTCTAATAAAGTGAATGAAGAAAATGAAATACTATGCTTATTAGCATTTACAACTCTCATAAGGGATGGTTGCATACTCGTGAAGACGGCAACAGAATTCAAATTGAGTTTGTCTAACTTTGAAAAATGGTACTGTTCAGAATGAAATAAAATTCCAAATAGAACATTCAAGCAATATTGTGTACTTTTAAGAACAAAAACCAGTTCAAAGAGCAAAAGCAAAATCAAACAGCAGAAGGAAGCCAAGCAGGAAAAGATAATAAAGCAAAACAACAGAAAAATTCCAAGGGTTAGGACTAAGCACATGCTGAAAATACATCAACCAAAGTTGAATATTATTCCCAAATTAGTTTTCATACTTATCTTCATAATAATTCCCTCCTCAGAGCAAAATCTTGCATAAGAGTTTAAAGTTTACATTTTACTTAATAATATTGGGTCTCAAATAATATCATAGTAATTGTGAAAGTAAACAAGTAGAAAATATATATGTCAAGAATAATCAATGGATAAACTATAATCAAATAATAATCTGTAATTTCCAAAGTGAGAAAAGTGGACAAGGATTTGAGTAATGGGTTGCTTTGGAGAGAGAAAATTGAGAAATAGTTTAGTTGAATATAAGTATAAAAAGTTGAAAATAAACAAGGAGGAATAATATATTCAACACTGACCCAGGTTCATTCATTTTCTCCAGGTTGTATTTTTTTTCTTCCAAATCACAAGTGTTATTATGCTCTCTTATCACAACAATCAACACAGAAGACTTTTGTTACCAAATGTGTGGGACTTTCTTGCTTACCAACAAGCAAGCAATCAATTTTGCAGGAAAGCCCGGCAGGACGTCCTCAAATTCGGTTCCATTCCCAGACTACCTACCTGGCATACTATTCAAGTTCTCAATTATCTCTTCTCATCTAGATATTTCCACCTTAGATTTCCTTTATTTCCTGTGCTATCTCTGTTCATTGCTTTACAGTCATTGTGATTATTTGGCACCAAATGTCTTTCTGGCACCACTAGTATGTAAAATTTAGATAATTTGCTTTTACAAAGGACAGTGATTAAATTATTAAGGAAATTAGATTAGGTCTCCAAAAATATGAGGAAGTGACATAAAGTACTATAACTAAACATTAAAAAAAAGAGAAATTAAAGGTAGTCAGGTGTACTGCAAGACTCTGGGACAAATAAAACACTATCATCAGTTTTTGATATGCTGTCTTAGTTTATCCTACAATGATTAATTTCATGTTGAACATTGAGCAAGATGCATGAAATAGTGAGATAAAGGCTGAGCCCTGGTGGGGGTGAGGTTCTAGTCTTGTCAGGAAGATAAGACAGGTTAACAGAAGACAAAAACAGACCGGTCATACCAGGAGTCCTAAGTGGTATCAGAGAAGGGAAAGATAATTTCCAGATGACATAGATTAGGAAAACTTAAAGGAGGGGTGGAGATGGAATTTTGAGGAAACATTTTCAGGAATGTTGATAATAGGAGCAAGTCAGTTCCAGGAACAGCCACCATGCAATTTAGGAGTAAAGTTTAGGAGACTACAAGAAATCCTAAAACTTTATGGGTCACATTTTGAAAATCACAGCGTAGAATCAGACCATTCAAGGTCTTCCTTGACTGTCTAATCTGAAATTCACCTTACTGAAAATGAAACAGTTATTTTAATATTGGCTGATCAAAAACATTTTCAAAGATAGTAGTACAGGGAGCAAACTACAAGAAGAAATGAAATTAGGAAAGGAGATAAAATGGATACAAGACAATCAGAGAGTAGACATTTGTCCCGATAAAGGCAAACCGCCTGAGGTCAAAAAAAGAATATTATTTTCCATGAAGAAAAAAACAACAGCTTTCAGAAATGATGGACTTTTTATCATCATGTGCATCCAAGGGTTATGCTTTTTTGTTTTTAACTTTCGGTTGAAAACAGTATTTGTAACTGAGAATCTAATGACAAATCCTCTTTGGAATGTTATTCTAAACCCTCTTTGGAATATCTGCAAATGATCAAAAGAACTTGAAATGTTTTCTTGTTGTTTATAAAACATTAGGGGAAACAAAACTGCTTTTCAAAATATCAGCTGCAGGATGAACTTCCAGAGAATGTAGCTTTAAAGGTTTCTCTTCCTTTTTTTTTTTTTTTTTTTTTTAACTCTGTATCTCTTTTTCAATAATTTTTTTCTACCTCTTTTTAGTACTAACCCTAAGTAATGAATGGCGGGTATGGAAGGAGAGAGATGGAAGTAACTTTGTCCATTTGACAGGAGTTCATTATTTCTTCCCTATTTTGCAGAGTGTCATTTTAAATAAGTGCAAGCCTGGAAAAGGTTTTTATTGTTTCGAACCACAGGCTTTATATTACCTTTAAAAAAAAAACCTCTCAGCTGCAAGTTGGATGCTTCTGGCAGCAATACAAATCTAGCACCACCCAGGGAGGGAGTGTATTTGCTTCTTCACTCATTTCTGTCAGGGCAGAGGAATGCTGGACATCCCAAGACAAGGGAGGCTGCAGCACGCTGCTCGCCAGTCCCACACCTTGGGCCTCCTCCCTCTGCAACACACAGGTAAGTGATTCAAGCAGAGCGTCCTAGTTCGTGTGCAAGCCATGAAAGTCAAGTGCACTGCGCTAGAGGTGTCTCATAGGTCTCTTCGACACTTTCAGAGAGCTCAATTTGGCCTGGTTTAGGTCATAAGGTTCTCATTCTACCCAATAAATTCCTGAAAAGGCCCTTTTGTGTTTTGTTATTTATATCTTTGTATATCACTTTGCAGCATGCTTTTCTATAGACTATAAAAAACATGAAAACAGCCACTTAATGTTTGTTTGTTTGCTACAAATCTATGGCTAGTTGTTTATCTGTTATTCATTCACAATCAGAAATTGTAAGATCTTATAGTAAACTTTATTGCCGAACAGTGAAATATCATGTAAAGTTTAGTTTTCAATGTCAATGTTTTAAAATAACACAAGTGGATAAATGTAAGACTTAACATGGGACAGTGAATTTAAAAACTATAGAGATAAAATTTTCCCATAATATGGCAGTAGTCTCTAAATATAAAACTCAATGTTATAAATTTGGGTTCTTAATGAATTTTTTATATCACAAATTCTGTTTCCACTTAGATGTCAGAAACTGAGCTGGAAAAGATAAAAGTAAGAACAGCTGAGCATTTTGAAAATGATAAAAATAACATTTCTTGGTTGAAGGAAGGTAAGTTTTCTTGCTCTTGATTTTTTATTGGAATGAAAATTTTGCTTTTGTTTATAAGCAAGACTAGCATGGGAGAAGGAGAAAGAATGTCCTGGCAGCCCAAGTGATATTTGTACTTCTGATTTTCATTCTTTTTTTTTTTTTAAACACACATGTGGCCTAAGTGTTCATTTGAGAATCCTTAGCTTTGAAATGCTTCTTATAATCCCCGTGTTGCAGGAAACATAAATTACTTTGTTGGTAAGACTGAATATGCATTTTTAACTCAGTTACATATTATCTGTGAGGTTCCTATAGTGCTATAGATTATTTTCCTTTATAGCCAAGAAGACTAAATAATTTAAGGACAAGTATTTTTAAATAATAATCACAGAAAGGAATGAGTGCTGTAGGAAAGTATGTCTACAAATAGAATCGCCATTCACTGCAATTAGAGAAGCCACCTTCCCAGGGGAGAATGCTATCGGCCATGGGCACAACATGCGTAAGATGGTTGCTTGAAATATACACACGAATCGATATATCCTCCTATTATGAGTACAAATTTATGCACTTTTGAAAATATGTCTAAACCCATGATTATTTACTAGAAGGCTTAGTTTTATAATCTTCTGACTTTATGAACACGTTCAAAGACTCTTAAAGGTAACTGATTTAATATCTTATTAAAATGGAGTATTTTTTTTTTTACCATTTCAAGAATCTTACATTGTAAAGGGACAGCTTTTAAGTAGTTGAAATTTTAAAAAATTATTTTATAAGATCATGAGAGACTCTACGAAATATATCAAGTAAGTTATACAACACAATAATAATATCAACATTGACCATGTTTCCTTGCATTTTATTGATAATTATGCTGAATTATTATGACAACCCTATGAAGCACATAATATCTTTAATTTGCTGATGAGAAAACAGAGCCTTAGAGAGTTCCAGTAACTTGCCTAAAATTACAAAATTAGGAGGTGTCAGAGCTGGGATTCAATGCCAGGTTGTATGACTGATTCTACAGCATGTGAATTTAACCACCACCTCATCACATTCCAAAGAAAAAAATGTTTAAGTTACTTGTCAAGATATGATGTGTGCTCAAAAATGTTTTCCTACAATGTTTAAATCAACACCTCCAACTTCATCATACCCTCACATCTACTTTTATCCTTAATTCTACCCTATCCCCACCCTCATTTAAAAAATATGTTTACTTTTTCAAAAAAAGGTGGGACTCATCTTTTTATGAAACTCTATTTCAGGATAAAATTTGATGCAGACACGAAGCATTCTCAGAATCATTTCTTTTAAAAAAGCTGCAGGGCTAGAAAATTCTCTAATTTATTTTTTATTAAGATAGCTTTTAAATAGAATCTTTTAGAAACAAAGTAGAAGGCAAAAATTGAACTTGCACCAAAGATTCCCTGTGTTTTTCTTATGAATCCCAAATCCATGAAGACAGAGATGTTCCTCATCACTACTTAACGTGAAGTTTATATTATTTATTTTTACTTTAATTGTTTCATGCTATAGATGTCATATAGAAATAAGTGACGAAATTGATAGGACAATCAATTGTTTCCTGAATAATTTTCTTTTTAAAAAAGTGTGCCCATTAAGAACAGCTTAGGCATTGAATTCTTGTAATCTATAAAATCTAATTTCCCAGGTGACCTGTTTTATCTCATTTGGATACTTCATTTAAGTTACACTCAAATTATGTTTACTATATTTCATAAAAGGAAATTGAGCCAGATGCTAGATGACAACATCTTAATTGGGAATTATCAGGATGAGTTAGTTTTCAAACACAAATGTCTTTTTTTTTTTTTTTTAATGTTAAGAGAAAGTATATGGGTTGGCTGGCTTATCAAAAAAATAAAAAAGACAGACTGGTGCAGTAAAAAGAGCATGGCATCTGAGTCAGGCAGGCATGGTTTTTAAATCTCAGCTCAGCTATCTACTATGTGAATTGTGGCATGTTACTTCACCTCTTGGAGCCTCAGTTTCCTTAACCAGGGACTAGAATACCTGCTTTGTGAAATTGTGAAAATGAGATTTTGTTATTTTTCTGCTTCTTTCCCTTTTCCCCCAAAACTGACTCTGAGCACTACGCAGAATAGTACAGCTATGTTTTTAGAGAGCTTAGTTTATACTTTGAGCAATCTGTAATAGCAACAACACTTCCTACAGTATTTTTATACATTCTTTCATTTGATCCCTACAACAACCTGTTTTGCAGTACTATTGTCCCCATTTTACAGATTAAGAGACTGAGGCTTAGAGATATTGTGGACTTTGCATCAACTTACAGACCTGTTAAGTGGCAAACTGAGTCTCAAACCCAGCTCTTCCACTTACAAATTCTGTTCTTTTTATTAAGCCACTTCATCACAGTGACTTCCCAAACAGTTGTCAATAAGAATTTTCTTTTTATCAACCTCCAACCTAGCCTATCCTTGCTTTTAAAAAAAGATACTTTAAAAGTACCTCTTTATGTTGCTCAAAAATCTTTCTTATTTCAAGAATGACAAAAAAAAAAGTGGTTGCATCTCTCACAGCAGCATCTCTGTTGCTTCCCTTCGGAACCCCCAATGAACACTCCCTCTTGTTAAAATGTGGATAATAACAGCAATGCCTTATTAGGGTTGGAGTGAGCATTCACTGGAGACACGAAGTGCAGTGCCAGACCTCAGAGTGAGCTTGCAACCTATAGGAGATATCACCGTCACCACCGTTCTGAGTACTGCTCTTCTTTCTAACTTCTCAACTTCAAGCATTCTTGTGATTTATTCAGTTCAATTCAACATTTATTAACTGTGGCATTACTAGAGATGAAGTATGGGCATGACAGAGAACAATATCAAAAAAAGAAACACACTCTTGTGCTCAAGAAACTTATTCTTCAATTTTCTCATTCAATTGTCTTGCTTTTGCTAGGAAGGCAAAAGGCTCTTATTTGCTTTTCACTTTTCTTTTCACTTTTCTTCAGATGAATCATGAACCTGATGGCCTCAGCAATGGTGTCAAAGAGATGGTGAAAACCACACTCAGAGTTGTTAACAATAATTAGGGTAAACCGTGTTTGAGAAATACCACTGGTAGACCTGAAAACGTACTCATTTCAAAGTCATGTAGAAACCCTGCTTTAAGAAAATCAGAGAAACAAGGCATGATTTTGAAAGAAGCACCAGGCAAGATGAGCCTAGGAAGTCTAGTCTTGAAGGCAGTCACAATCTGTCTACACGGGTGGAGAGAAGGAGATAATGCTGGGAGCAAAAGCATCAGAGGCTGGAAGATGCCCATTCTGGTGCTAGAGAAATTGGCATACTGGCTATTTGTTCTCATGTGGATTAACACAAAATGAAGGGAAAAAATAAACAGAGCTCTGACTTCAGATTAAGTAGTTGGACACTGGTTCTGTGTTGTCACTGCAATGCTGAGGTCAGGAACTCATATACTGAAGCAAGAGTTGGGCATATAAATCTGTACATCTGTAACTGGCGTGCAGAATGGGGTGGGACAGACAGAGGGAACGTTAGGGGAAGTGACGTGGTGAAAACTAAGACAGCAATACATTTAGCAGCCTCGAAGTTAGAAAAATATGACCTGAATAAAAGTCATAGCAAAGAGAGGAAGAAAATAATCCCAAATGTAAAAAACTTTATGGAGAAAAAATTGATATAACAGAAATTGGGGGAAAAAATTACAGGTGGAACAAGATGGCATGTAATACCCCATTAAGCCAAGGAGCATTCTGGGTAAGCATTTCAGTGCTTGTAGCTAACACCATTTGATACGGAAGAGAAACAGCAAGATGAAGGGATAGAAGCCCTTAAATTGTTGCCATTTGCAGTTTAAAATCACAGCATCACCAGCGTTTGAACTGCACACAGTTTCTTATAGTGTTTCCAGATTTTTCAGAAGGAATTAGAAATCTGAATATCTCTGTGAAATCTCCTGATGGCTAAAGGTTAAGTAATAATAATAACAACAGCAACAACAACAATAAAACACCATGCAGGACAAATGAAACCAGGCTCTGGAGTCTATTTCAGCCTATAGGCTGCCCATTTGAGACTTCTGTTTTAGGAGCATATATTTCTAAACAAAATCGAATACAACTTCCTGAAAATTATTTTTGCATAAACATTACTGCATTGGCACAGATATCGATCTGTCTGTCTCTATCCACACATACATATTTATGAGTATGAGCAAAGTCAATATGTATATATGTACATGCATGTACATACATATTTATACACGTGAGCAAAACCAAAACACCAATCATTTGACCTTAAAAATGTGAAAGTAAAAGTTGTGAATTTTTTGTCCTTCAGGAGACTAGCTACTTATAATTGTTTAATGGGACATGCTTTTCACAGTTGTAACAAATAGAGGAAAAGCAAAATCATCCCAAGTTACAAGTGTACCTTCAATGCACCAAAACAGTAGTTTTGTAATCTTCTAACCAGGTGTGGGCTCTGTACAGTAACTTTAAAATTGACTTGTACCCCACTGCGAAAACTTACTCTTAGAGAAAAAAAATGTTAAAAAAAAAAAGAGTGAAGGAAGGTGGGCAATGAACAAGCTTTTCTCTCACCATCCATAAATGCCAGGAAGAAAAGAGTGTGGAAGATGAGAATTCTGTAGTTTTTTTGAAGTATAGCTTCTTTTCTGTAAGCTGTCACAGTCTTCAGTAATTTAAAAGTTGTGGTAGCCACAATCTTTGGTGATTTAAAAAATCATTATTTAAGTACATTTTTGAAGACTTCCGCTAGACTTATTTAGTATGGATGTAGAAAAGTTGGGTCACCAATGATTTGGAACCTTGAACATACCAGTTACCATTTCACCAGAATCAATAAATATTAGAGACTAATGAACCAAAATACTGCAAAATTGTCTAGAGGTCATAAAATTCCAGGTTCCAAAAATTCCTTTTCAATATAATATAAAACTTCAAATGCCTAATACAAAAATCCCATCTTATTCTTAAACTTCCACGTTTGTTTCAAATGAGATGAAGAAGGTGAAAATCTTTCTCACATTTATTGACATTTACAAATCCACTGAACTTCCCTTTAATTCTAAGTAGAAACAATTTACTTAATTCGCTCAAAAAATAAGTTCAGATCAGGAATATTAAAACAGTTCTGAAGTATGTATTTTATTCAATTCAGCAACCATTTTTGATGTGATGCCTCTTGAACTCGCAGACAACATGCAAGGCAAAGAAACACAGATGCCAAAAAATGAAGATGTCACAGTTCTTGCCCTCAAGGAACTCATGTGCTTAAGTGTTTTATTAAAATGACTATATATTAATCCATGCTAATTCTCCCACTCAGATAATTCTCATTTCTAAAAGGGCCATTTTTGTGTGTCTAGTTAAAAATTAAACCACACTAATGCCTATTTTAAATTGTTAATTTCCACAAATAGTATGTGAGATTCTTTTTACCACATAAATACAGGAAATGAAATCATTGCATCTTATTTCTGTAGTTTTCATTAATTTGTGAAAGCGTGTTACACAATAACCAAAATAGGGGAGAAAAGGTAATGACCAAATAGAATGTTGTTTTGTTTTTAAGCATAACAGACAGGAAAAACTGGATGTGAAAATATGACCTTGCAAGTCATATAAATAAGTAAAACAAGACCATGAAGAAGATAATTTCACAAAAATAATTATTTTGAAGCATTTAAAGAATATGATGTGATAGAGATTGGTGTGAGGACTATTCTTTAGAATCAGCAGTCAAGGACGTTCTCTCTGAGGAAAAGTTATTTGAACTGAGACTTAAATAACAAGAACGAGCCAGCCATGCAAAAACCTGGAAGCGCATTCCATGGGAGAAGAGCCTCTGCAAAGATAGTATGGCTCAGAATGGCTAACAGGAAGGAAGGAAGGAAGACAAAAAGAAATGTGGCGTAGGAAAGGAGGGGAAAAAAAAGGTGCTTAATTTGGAAATAATGCAGGAGTTTGCTGGTTATTTAGGAGTTTGGATATTTTTTCCTAATTGAGGTTAGAAGCCACCAGTGATTCTAAGCAGGGGAATATAAGTAATCACTTAGAAAGGGGGAATCCCAAAAAACAGAATTATCTTTTGGAGGGTTGGCCCATTGTAGTACACTTGGATTCTTCAGATTAACAGTCAACCAAAGATTTTATCTGGAATTTTTGAGACGGTTGCATCATGATTTGCAGAAGAAACATCCCGAGTTGTGGCAAACAGGTGACTTGTTCTTCCACTATGACAATGCACCCGTCCACACCATGCTGAGAATGTTCAGTAGTTTTGGACCTAAAAACGGCATGACCCCTGTGCCTACCCTTCCTCTTCATCTCATCTAACCCAGGTGACTTATTTTGTTTCCTGATGAAAAAAGTCCTCAAAGGGAAATGTTTTTCCAGTGTGGAAGAGGTGAAACAAAACACAGCAGAAGCACTAAAGGGTATCAAAATTGATGAGTCCAAAAACCGTTTTGAGCAGTGGAAAAAGTGTCTCGATAGATTTATTCCATCAAATGGAGAGTACATTGAAGATGACTGAAGTTTAAACATGTAAAGATAAATATACAACTTTTAAATAAATAAACTCCAGTTTTTGGGGGGGTCCCTCCTTAAATATTAAACGAGGCAAAAAGAAGCAGTAGAAATAAAATAGGAGACATTGCTGTTGGCCAAGCCAAAAACGATAACTGGGGTAAAATGAAATTGTGATGATGAAAGAGAAAGAATTGGATTTGGGATCTATTGGAAAGTAGAGCCAACAGGACTGGCTGGTGCCTTGGTGTGGGGCAATAGGAAGAAGTCAGAAGCTGTCACCTGGCTTGAGACAATGCATAATAGTAATGCTGAATGATGAAGCATGGGGGAGAAATTGACTAGAAAAGAGAGAATCCAAAGATCCTGGTGGGACAAGTTACCAGTGAAGTGCCTCCAAGTTATTCCCAAGATAATTATCAGTTGGATAATAGGATGTCTCAGATAAGTTTATCTACTATGAGTGATGTTGACAAGGAAAGTCTTGAGATTTTGCTTCGATCTAAAGGATGGGAAGGCATCAGTTGATGGGGAGATAAAAGTGAAATAAAGTATGAGGCAGGGCACAGTGGCTCACACCTGTATTCCCATCACTTTGGAAGGCCAAGGCAGAAGGATTGTTTGTGACCAGGAGTTTGAGACCAGCCTGGGCAACATAGTAAGATTCCATCTCTAAAAAAAATAATAAAATAAAATAACATTTCTGGTTAAAAAAAAAAAAGGTAAGCATGAAGGCACTGGGGTAGGAAAGAATATGCCACACTCTAAGAAGTGAAAGAAAACAAGAGTGACAAGGACATCTTGACCCAAGAGAGAGCTGGCATTCTATGAGTATGGTGAGTTGGGCTGGAAATACCCTAGAGCCTTTCATAGGCCCTGCTCAACATTTTGGATTCCAATAAACTTTTAACTCCGAGAATGCCTACTAAAGATAAAGTTTATATTGTAGTAAAATAGATCCTACTTTATTCTCAAAAAAACTATCAAGGGACAGAACATTACTTACAAAATTTAGGAATATCAAAAGGGAGTTTTGTCAGTTCCTTGAGAAGAAAATAACAGACACAGATTCTGGCTAAATTAACAAAAAAGGGAATTTATTGGAAGGCATAGGGGTAGCTCACAGTCTAGAAGGCAAATCCAGGACCAGAAAGGGCAGAAACAAATCTAGCTCTGGTGAGCCTAAGAGAAAGACAATATATTCAGGTCACTACTCCTGGAATAAATTAGTGCCACATAATTTTTCTGTCCTTTTATTCCCTTCCTCAAGACTACAAGCTCCAAGAAAAAAAGCTCAATAGCTTTGGCCATGAGTATACCTCCTGGGTAGACAAGGCAAAAAAACTTGACTGACAGCACCCTAAGGCTACGCATGAGAGGTAGATGCTTCTTCCAAGGGGAATTCAGGGTTCTAGCAGCAGAATAAAGGGAAAAAAGATGCTGTGTGGCTCCAACCTAATGTCTACTCTAAGAGCTAGTACTGATGGTCCATGCTTTTCTCCACAAGGGATAATATTTTCTTAAGAACTTGACATGTGCTGCTGATGAAGCGCTCAACATTTCAGGAAGGAGAGTACTTACTTTAAATGTATTGGCCTTCAACTGTGGTTCAAATGTCAGAATCATTTCGATTCTCCGATAACCTTAATTTATGTTTAGAAAATTCAGTAAAAGATGAGATCTTCTGTGTTCTCATAGGTCAACAAATTAAGTTCCTGTGGCACGTCCTACAGCTGATGGCTAAAATTTCTTTCCAATGAAGCCTATAAAGTAGTAAGTTCATTTAGTATAAAATGATGACATTGATCCCAATGGAATGGAAGGCCTAGAAGATGCCATGTCAGCCTTGAGACTATGACCAGATGAATTAATCAGTGCAAAGTCTCTATAAGTTGTTAAATACCAGATTTAAAGACTCTTGTTCAATGATGATAAGGCAGTACATCAAATCCAGAATGATCTTAGCTCACCATTATTAATTGCAATTTTATGAACTAGGAGTGAAGCAATCTGTAGAGACAGAGGACCAATCCCTCTTGTCTCAACAGGAAGAGGAAAATTGTACATAACTAGAAAGTTCAAGAGTTACATTTCTCAATAGAGATTTTTCAGTAGAGTCATTCATTTTTCTATATGTCACAACAGCTGTTGATGTGATACACTTAATCAACATTAGTATAAAGAGCAATTTTACAGTGAGAGGAAAAAAGTCTCTTATGTTCTATGCCTCAAGAATAAGGACATTCCATTTCTTGTAAATTCTACAAAGAGATACTTTACTTTTATATGATTATGGCCCATTTCTTTCAGCTTAGGAACCGCATTTAGAGGGAATATACTCTCTAATAAAATGCACCTACACTAGGTGTTCACCAGACCATTATTTAAAAAAAGAGGAAAAAAAAGGAATGTGAATAGAGCAAATGAAGATATCACTCTACAGGCATAAATCATTTCAACCATTTTAGCCATTATTTAATCCTGTCGAGAAGTAAATGTGCAGCAAAGACAAAAAGCAAGGGCAATGACAGTAGTTTTGCCAGTATATAACTTCAAGAAAAAGTAGACAGGACAACTCATAGAGGCGTAGTATTAAATAAGACATCAGGCAATTCTTCTTCTTGAACCGAATTTTCACACCAACATGGATCTGAAATGAAATAGCTACACTGCAAATAGTAAAAAAGGTGCTCCATGATTTGTCATTTCAGACAACAGGCAACAGGAGAAGAAAGGCTACATTTACTTCCTCTTTCACTTACCAAATTTATTTTCCTTTTCATATTTAGAAAGTTTAGCATTATAGACAGGACACCAAATTTCTTCTAGAATTACCAAAAGATACATGTCAGTCCTAGAATACCTTGAATATAAATTTTATAAACATGCAAAATGTTCCTATAAATAAATCTTCTGGAAAATGAAGAATATATCAAAAGGCTATATTCAGAGCACAAATTAATAAAATAGAAAAATTCTGCTCTTCACATGTGTCATAAAACTAATTCATTAAGCCAATATGTGCAAATCTAGCTTGATAAGACAAACTATTTAGACCTTAAAAAGCAATTGTTTTCACACAGTAATATGAAATTAAGTAAAACAGATGAACCAATGTTTTCATTTCCTATAAGACACAGACTTACACAAAGAATGTACAGCGATTCCCATGTTCAAGGAACTTACAATTCAGTTGGGCAAATAAAATATCAACAATACATCTTGTTTACCACAGGATTCAGACAAGCACAAGCTCATCAGCTGTATTTGAAATAGAGTAGAATGTGCAAAGAGAATTTGGATGGAATTTTTCAGTTTCAAATCTCACATATACCAAGTCACATGAGTATGCACAATTCCTTAGGTGCAGATGTGTCCTAACATTTAAAAAAAGTGTTTTTGTTTGTTTTGTTTTTAATGGACTTAGCAGGTTTGGGCTAAAATTACTGTACTAAGGAATCACTTGAAATAGCAGGATTAATTTTAAAGTATTAACTTAGATTTCTAACATATGCCTCTTAGAAGAAAAGATCCTTTGTATAAATATTCTTTCATATGTCACTCAACCTTTTTTCTTTAAAAAAAAAGGAAGACAACTAATCTCTTTTAAAATGAGGAAAAACTACAACATAAAAAGATAGAGATACTTAATAGATAGTAAGAGTTCATTTTTCCAAATTCCAAAGTAAATCATTTACTTAGTAAAGGAATAAGAGGGAAAATTGCACAAGGACTTAAAAAAAAATAATGTAACTTACAGACATACTATATTATAGGTCATGAATACATCAGCATGTCCAAATTCAGCCTACAGTGCTGTTAACCCTCTCTATTTTTATAGGGCAACATCCATTATTTAAAAAGCAACTTGCTGGCCTCTGAATTCTAGACCAAACAGCCAAGTATGAGTTTTGTAACATAACTTTTTCTATGATAGAAGAATATATATTTTACTTTAGTTTTACTTAGGAAATCAGTCTCCTCTTGGACTTCTCTAGATACAACTAAGAAAAATAAATTGTTCTTATCATTTTAGAGATGAAATAATGCTAATTAAGAACAAAATTTAATTTTCAAAAACATTCAACAGATAAAAGTTACATGGTTAAAAGTTTATATATATATGTAATATAAAACTATATTGCTGGAAAAAATACATGTATTTTATTCCATCTGTCTTTCTAGCCATCAAGCAATACATTTATTGAATATCTTCTATTTGTAAAACAACATGATAGTTTCTAGAGAGAACCAAACACAATATTCAAGGCTCCTACAATCGATTTATGTATAATAATGCAGGGGTAGGTGGTGGGTAAGAAAAGTTCACTCATAAGTCAATAGATCTAAACATTTTTTAAAATGGAGAACTGTTTACTAGATTATTAATTGCTCAAGGGCCAGGACATATCTGGCTTATTTGCCTCTATTTTTGAGGTAAATAGAGGCAAATAAGCCCCTGGAGCTTAGCATATACTAACAAAATGATA
This sequence comes from Carlito syrichta, assembly GCF_000164805.1. Classification (NCBI taxonomy): domain Eukaryota; kingdom Metazoa; phylum Chordata; class Mammalia; order Primates; family Tarsiidae; genus Carlito; species Carlito syrichta. The sequence continues at coordinate 193,070 of NW_007249964.1, read as the reverse complement.
TGAATAAATGAAAGAATAGATCAATACATTTTCAAGAATATATGGAATTCAGAGGTAGGAAATAGCACATCTAGAATTCAGAAAAATTGGGAATTCAGCTGAACTACAAATCATGAGTAGTGTTTCAATAGTTAGTAACAATACACACTGATGGTCTTAAAGTGTGGAGGCAGAAAATTCTGAGGTATGTTCTGTTCAGAGCATAATAGTTATATTTGACTAGATAAAAGATATGTATGGGAGAGTATGAAATAAATCCTGGATATATTGTGAAAACCTTTAATACCAGGTTGAAGAGCAAAAACTGAATGCTATTAGACAAAGGGAAGTGATCAAATATATCTGGGGCTGGGGTTAGGAAGGCAGGGAGGACCTAAAGATAGCAGAATCAGCTCTGTGCCTTATAAAGACTTTATGAAGATGGGTTTGAAGGGTAGAGACTGGAAATAAAGTGACTAGTTGGAAGCTTGTTTCATCCACAGACGAGAAGGCATTACTTCTGAACTGGGATACGGGTTGCCAGGGCAATAAAAGCAAAGGGCTGGCACTCAAGAGAATGCTGACCCTGAGGCTTTGGCCATGAACTAGATAAAAGGAATGGAGTTGTAAGAGCTTATATAAGCCTCTAGATTTAATTGGAGTTCTAATATATGTTTCTACGTGTGTGTTTGTATATGAGTTTATGTAAGTTTTCTATGTTTATTTTAGAAAAATTAGTAAATGTAAATGGCATAAAATTACTCTGAATCCCAACACTCATAGATAACCACTTATACATCTTAGGTTTTATGTTTGTATACGTGTGTATATACAGACACATGTGAATTTATAATTTTCATAAAATCTGATTATGCAATATATTTAGTAATACATTTTGATGACTCGTAAATGAATATGACTACCTTCCCAGGGCAATAAGTATAGCTTTACAGCACCATTTTAATCATTACATACATAGTATTCTATGAAATAACAACATATATGTAATCAATTACCCATTTTTGGATATTCAGGTTGCTTTAAGATTTCTGCTTTTAAATATCAAAGGAACACATTACATTATGTTTTGAAATTTTCTTATAAACCAACTAAAAGTACCATGTGAGATCCTCATACCTTACCTTTGGCTTTAGGGTGACAGTTTACAATCTTTCACACTTCCATGCCTTAGTTTAGTTGCATGAAAGCCAAATGCAGAAGGTCTCCTCATACTTTCTACAAATGAGAAAAGTAAAAGTCAGAGAAATTTAAATCATTTGGTCCAAAGTAACACAGGTAATAGACAGCAGGCCCAGATCTCAAGCCAGGTATTCTGATCCTAAATCCAATTTTTTTTTTTCTTCAATCATAGACTCTGCTTTGAAATATTCTTGAAGATAACCAATAGCCCCTATTTGTTCTCATTTTGACAACTAAAATTAAAGAAGACTGGAAAAGTGTGGGGAAGTCAATGAAGCTGATGAATCTTTAAACCTATTATTCATTTAGCAGGATTCTCCAAACACCTATCTTCAGCACAGTCATGGTGATATGAATGGCAAAGAGGACTTAGTTATAAAAATAGGCGAAGATTCAGAAACTGACTTATCTGTAGATTGTAGTGATTAAATAGTTCAGAATGAATTACAACTTTGTAATATTGCTGCATTCGTTTTAAGAGATAAAAGTTCAGCTCCCACAATATCCAGTCATTTAAGACACAAATGAATTATAAGGATTAATCATTTTTAATATCTTCCATTGACGTTGGCTAACTAAACAAAAACATGGCTGATGGAGGAGGAAAGTGGAAATCTTATTTTGTTTGCTTATCTTTGTGAAACAAGCACTTGAAAATAAAACATATCACATCAAAGTGTGGGGGAAGAAATAACTCCAGTAGCAGAATCAACTATGATCAGATTAAGAAATAGCAATATATTTTTGCATGGCTAATAAACAGATCAAAAACCTGCAAACCTAAGGATATTTGGATGCCAAATCTAACTTTAATTTTCAAATATCCCTATCTGTTCAAACCATCTCTCTAGTAATAAAATTATATTATACACAGCACTATTTTCTCATATTCAGCAAGTAGCACCCCACCATACCTTAGATGGGATCCTGATTTCTCTTGGTATACTTAGAATTTTTAAAAATGTGTCCCCTTAAATCTTTAAACAGCAGAAATTTAGCAAATAACAAAATATATCACTCTGTAAAAGCTTTAAACTAGAAATAAACATAACATTTTTCAGTTAACTGTTATGAAGTCACTGTATCAATTGTATGTTTCATGAATTAAATTCAGTTATCCTTTGGTGGTCAGAAGCCTGTGAGTTTATGATAATACTTTTTAGTTAAAGCCATTTTTAAGGTAATCAAATGGCACTTTAGAAATTACCTGATTTCTTAACACATACACCACAAAAGAAGAAAACAACAATAACAAAAATCTTAAGGAAAAACATATTTTAACTCCTGATTTGGCATAAGGGAGGAAACTAAGTCAAATATTTTTTCAGCCTTGAAGAAGGAATTTAATGCATCACAAATAATTCTAATTACACAAATATATATTGTTACACAGGGCACACAGACATATTCAATAATAAACATCCATATTTTTGTCTAACCAATTGAAACTACAGAGATTATATGAATTTGTAATTAGTAATAAGAGAAACTAAATAAACAACTTGGAGGTTAAGCAGAAGTATAGTTTAATTACAGCTTTCCAGTAGCTCTGGTATCTAACTCTTAATTTCCACCAAGACATTCAGTCCGCTTGTGGTCTAGAGCAAGCATCTTGCAACCTTTACCTATCTCAACTTTCTCTAGCTTATTGAAGTAAATAGGCTCTTTGGTTCTTTTGCTTTGTTTCTATAAGGGTTTATTTTACAATAACTAATTACCAAGAGCTAGAAAAATAATTTGTATGCTTATTTAAATTGGCTAATTTTAAATTTGACAAGCAGAGTATTGTGCTTGAACATAAATTTAGTTTTTCTTTTTACTAGCAAGCGGGAATCGTAGAGAATTAGGTTTCTATTATTTCAGAAGAACGTTTTGATAAGCAATAGTATACTCTTGAATTCATCAATTAGCACACATTGGTTAAGCCACTATAGCTGGGCTCGGTGGCTCAGCCTGTAATCCTGCGCTTTGGGAGGCCGAGGTGAGTGAATTGCCTAAACCCGCCGGTTCTGCCAGACCTCATCGCTACAATAAATCAAAAAATTAGCCGGGCGTGGTAGCACGCGCCTGTAGTTCCAGCTACTTGGAAGGCTGAGGCAGAAGGATCGCCGGAGCCCACCAGCAAGTCCAGGCTGCAGTGGCCGGGAGCTGCCACTGCACCCCAGTCTGGGCGACAGAGTGAGACTCCAACTCAAAAACAACAACAACAAAATAAGCCATTATATGCTGGGAATGAATGGAGGTGGGAAGTTGTATTAGATCAGATACTGGTAATAGACTAGACCAAAGAGACAGAGCACACAGGACTTATTAGCCTTGTAAAAGAAATTTACTTTAAGGGTGATGGGAAAACTTTAAATGACATTCAGCACAGAGGGACCATTATTAGATATGCTTTTTAAAGAGACCACTCTGGCTGCAGTGCAGCTTGAAGAGGAGAAAAAGTTGATTAGCTAACGTATTGAGTTTAAGCCAGGCACTGTGGCTCACACCTGCAATCCAGCACTTGGGGATGCGGAGGCGAGAGGATTGTCTGAATTCAGGGATTTGAGACCAGCCTGAGCAACATGATGAGACCTCGTTTCTACAATAAAATCAAAAAATTATCCAGGCATGGTGGCGCATGCCTGTGGTTCCAGCTACTTGGGAGACTGAGGTGGAAGGATCACCTGAGCCCAGTAGGTAAAGGCTGCGGTGGTTATGAGCATGCCACTGCACTCCAGCATGGACAACAGAGTGAAACACTGACTCAAAACTAAAAACAAAGTATTGTGTTTAGCATTTGTTTTAATCTCTTACTCAGGACGACAATAAAGTGATTTGGAGAGGGAAATAAAATATAGGGTTTAATTAAGTTCCGAGCAGGGTGCAGTGGCTCACGTCTGTGAACCCAGCACTTCTGAGGCAGAAGTTAGAGGACTGCTTGAGCCCAGGCGTTTGAAACCAACCTTGCCAACTTGGCAAGATCTTGTCTCTACAAAAAAAAAAAAAAATGTAGCTGGGTGTGGTGGTGTGCGCCTATGGTTCCAGCTACTTGGAAGGCTGAGGTGGTTGAAGCTGCAGTGGCCATGAGCGTTCCACTGCACTCCAGCTTGGGTAACAGAATGACACTCTGACTCAAAAATAAATGAATAAATCCTCAGCATCTCACATTTTTAGCTACAACTTATTTGGGGACAATGGGAAAAGGATATCTATAGTTAGTAATAGGAGTAAAAGATTCGTTCATTTTATCTTTACCTTATTACAAAGTGAAGAAAATAGTCTTTTACCCACCAGTAAAAATGCTGTTGCTTTGAATGAATTATAAGATATAAAACAGATTGAGAATGCTGTCGATGCTTTAACAAGTTGATACACACTTTAGATACAGTCTTAAGTGGGGGACACAAAGAAGCAGTTAAGGTTTGCAAGTTAGGGTAGGTTCTGTTTTAACACATAGTTTTAGCATGGGAAGCAAGACAGAGATAAAGTAGGGAGCATTTTCTTCTCTCTCTCTCTCTCTCTCTCTCTCTTTCTTTTTAGAGACAGGTTCTTGCTCTCACCCAGGGAAGAGTGCAGTAGCACAATCATAGCTCACTGCAGATTTGGACTCCTGAGTTTAAATGATCCTCCTGCCTCAGCCTCCTTGGTAACTAGTATTCCAGGTGCCCGCTACAACACCAGGTTAATTTTCCTAATTTTCTGTAGAGATCGGTCTCCCTGTGTTGCTCAGGTTGGTCTCAAACCCTGGCCTCAAGCAGTCTTCTCACTTCAGTCTCCCAAAGTGCTCGAATTACAGATGCCCGCCATGGTGCCTGGCTGGACAGATATGCTCCTATAGATCAAATTCAGTTTTGTTAAAAATAAGGTTTATATTGATACCAAAATGGAATATCTTTGGCTAAGATAGTCAAAATGAATCAAAGAATATCATGAATCAAAAGATGTAGCACTTTAAAACATTCTGTTGCAGGGTTTATACCATTGGGAATGACGCAGTCGAAGAGCTGTCTTTGGAACTACACATATCTGTATTTGAAATCTGGATCTACTACTTATTAAATGCTGATCTTAGTCAATCACTTAACATTGCTGAAACTCAGTTTCCAACATTATGAATCAAAACTAATAATGGTTACTGCAGCAGACACAGTTGCTTGCCTTCCCAAAGTTCATTCTCCCATTCTTTTAAGGAATCGCAATCGCAATTTTGTTCAGGAATCCATCCAACTCAGTTCAGCCATTCATTTCTAGAGAGGCTAGCCCCATTACTGGTCTCAGAAGCAGAATAAATTCTGACCAATCTAACCCAATTATGGTGGTCTCATTGCCTTTGCCGGTGATCATTTTAGGCAACAGTTTGTGAAATAACTCCAGAAAATAAGACATGAGGGCCCATCTGAGAGGAGTTTCTAGTAAAGGTTTTTTTGTTTTATTTTATTTGGGTTGAAGGTGGGTTGGTTGGTTATTATTTTTTGCTTTGCCTTTGGATTTTTGACTTCTCTAAGCTTGTTCACAAGAAAAGATAATCTTCTATTTTGGATACTGTCAAGTTGTTATGTAATGCTTGAAAATGGGGAAACCATTTTATGTTCATAAGGGAAGCCAGGCTGAGCAAAAAGCCACACACCCCACCTAAAATAACATGGAAAATAATCTGAGTTCTTAAAAGTGTTGTGGAGTTATTGATTTAATCAATTCTCGAGCCATTCTACCTCTAAAATTGATATGTGAGTAACAAATCACCTTATTTTTAAAGCTAGTTTGAGTCAGAATTTTCTGTTATTTGTGGCTGAAAGCATCCTAAGTGACCCATCTACCTTGCAGAATGAGTAGTAATGAATGAAGAGCACTTAGCACCAAATAATAACTGCTATTATTGTTTTACCTTCTTTCTCATAGACATTTTTAGAGTCTATTTTTCCCTTTTCCTGAACTTTTCAAAATCATCAGGGATTGTATGATTTCTTATTTATTTTTATATTCCCCTACATATCTGCAGTAGTGTCTATCAACAATAAGTGCTGATAAATATTTGTTAAATTGAAATTAAATCAAATCTATTTATCCTCACATGTTGTACTAAAAGGTTTATTTATGAGCAAGGGTAAATAGGTTTTATTAACAAAAAAAAAGACAAAAAGGAGAATGTTTCATAAAGAACATTATTAGAAAAATTAATGTCATCAATGTTTCATTCTTTTAAAAAATTTTTTATTCTAAAGAAAAATATGATTTTCTATAAACTGATTTTTAGGTGCTAGAGCAGTATTATTTTGAACAACTGACATTTCTAGAACACTGATTAAAAAAAAACTTGAGATGAGAAAACTTAAAACATTTCAATTTCTTTGTAAAGCTAAGCTATATCCCTAATAAAAAGTGATAAGTATTAAAAATTTATTTAGCTATTGCCCTGAGTACATTCATAGTTTTGAGTAATAGCTTGGTTTATGTTTGTATGTTCGCTTTTTTTTTTTATTTCCTTCTGACTCCAAGAGTCTCTTTAGGCCTCAATGTGTAACACAAAAATAAATGAAGTAATGAAATAGAAAGTGGTATAGTTAATTTTATTATTTAGTATGTATAACCAGGTCCATAGGAGTTCTTTTTTCTTTCTTTTCAGTAAGGTTCAGATGTTTATTATTATTTTTTTCCCTGAGACTATCCAGATGAAAATTAATGTAATCTAAGAACTATTGTGGCCAAGCGCAGTGGCTCAGCCAGTAATCCCAGCACTTTGGGAAGCCGAGGTGAGAGGATTGCCAGAGCCCGTGGGTTCAAGAAGACCCTGGGCAACCTGGTGAGACCGCGTCTCTACAATAAATCACCAAAAAAACTAACCGGACGTGGTGGTGTGCATCTGTTGTTCCAGCTACTTGGGAGACTGAAGCGTAAGGATAGCCTAAGTTCAACAGTTTTAGACTGCGGTGGCCGTGAGCGTGCCGCTGCACTCCAGCCTGGGTGACAAGAGAGAAACTCCAACTGAATAATAATAATAATAATAATAATAATATTGTTACTTCTAGTGAAATAGAATTTTGTGTTGGAAAGATAAATGGGAAGGAAAGGAATGGGTCTACAAAAAATGTCTTATTTGGCAGCAAAACACACACTCACACCATCTTATATCACTGTAGCACCCATCTAAAGCACAGATGTTTTGTTTCACAAGCTCTAACTAAAATTTAGAATTTCTTTGAATCAGAAATATAGGCAACATCACAATAGTAAGATTAGCAATATCTGTGATTTTGTCACCAATACAAATCAAAGATGTTTTTATATCAATTTCATATCAATTGTTATTGATATAACAAAATATTATTGATTCTCATCTCAAAATTATTCATCTTCCAAATATATTATTTAACATAGCTAAGGATGCACATGTTACTATATCACAATTTTAAAAATATTTTGATAACCGTATGTAATTGTTTTATTTTGTAATAGTATGCATTTGATTTGATTTGATGGATTTAAGGACATTGTTCTGAAAGGGGTCCATAGGCTTTACCAGACTTACATGACAAAAGTATTAAGGACTCCTGAACTAATGAAATGTAAATTAGCTGAATACTTCCAGAATTCCACAAAGTGGGGAGGTTTAGAGGGGTAGGGAGAGAGAGTGGGCAGTTGGTAAATACTAAATTTCTTACCTTCCCGTCATATAAGAACACTAAGTTTCTTACCTTCCCATCATATAATGTTTCTTATTTTTTGTTTAAATCACAAATATCAAAGTCCTGCAATTGCACTACCCACAAATAGCCTTTACTTCTTTCAAAAAGATAAAATGTTTAAATTGTTTTTAATTAATTGTATGTGTGTTTCTCTTGTCAGATAATTGTGAATCATAAATAGTTTAAGACTGTTGTTGAAAAAGTTGATTATATAGGATTTCTATCAAGATGATTTTTACCTTCAAAGGAAAACATTTGAACAAAGCTACTGTTTTTTATTACAATTTTATTGTGTAACCATGAAAAGAAAATAAATCTTTCCTTTATTTGCAAAGTGTGTGTGTGTATAATCAAAGATACAGTTCTAAGTATTATACATCATAAAAGAGAAAACATTTGAAATGAATTGTTTTTGTCAGTAATTAGGTAGTGTAAATGACTGTTTTCACAGGGAAAAATTCATCCTAATGCAAGACAGACACAAACTGGCATAAAAAGCAATCACAAATTTCTGAACTTTCCCTTTTTAATGTCTCTCAAACCAAAGAAGTCAGACACACACGGCTTGAAATCCTGCTCCATTTTTGCAACTGCTTCTTGACTCACCCATGCTATTATTACTTGTGACGTCATGCTTAATAATACTAAGTAATAGTAACTGAATTTACTGTATGTCAGGCAAGTGGTTGAAGCTGGAGGTATCAAGGCCAGCAAAGCATGCACAGTAATGGCTCTCAGAGGCTGCAGTCTAATAGGCAGGAATTACGTATTATAAATAAATAATCAGTTACATACAAATGTAATCAATATTGTGTGTGAAAATCGCAAGGTGTATTTTCTCACTTAATCTTTACAACAACTGCATAAGATAAATATTATGATCTCCAATTGATAAAAGGAAGCTTGAATCGAGAGATATGGGGTGAACTGCCCAGTGCCATACTATAAGAGGGACACAAAGCTACCAGTATAACAGGAAAGGTTGAAATACACAAAATTAAACATAAAGGAATAGCTTTATACAATAATAATGTTTACTTTCTTGAAGGAGGAGACTCTTTATTCAGCTTTGAAACTGTTGTGTCTTGTATATGCTAGGTAAAGCTTAATGAATAATGAATCTTAGAAATAAAGCAGAGCTATCGCAAAACATTGGATTAAAACTTAAGTAGCCACTGCCTTATTAGACTCTGGTGTGACTGTGTTTCCTGGCTTTGGCCCCCTTCCCTACCTCAGGGAAATGAATCTCTTCTTTCTCTCTCTCTCTCTAATTTACTTTTTAAATAAACTATATTTTCTAATCCAAAACAAAACGAAACATAAGTATAGGGTAAAGGATGGGAGAGCAGAAAAGATTAGACTGCTGCATTCTTCCAGGAAGCCAAGACAAGATCTGTAGCCAACACACCTTGGAAGAAGAGTATTAAAAGACAATGTATTATACAAAATTTAGTGAGCATCTGTTACATGGGGGAATAAATACATGACATCTTGAACTGTCTGTTTCTAACCTGTTGTCAGTGACTACCAGGGAAGCGATATTGAAAAGCATTCTGAGTGGGGAAAAGGCAATAAGTCTATCATGAGTGGCAGAGGGGAAATGATAGCACATTGCCAAAGATGTGCCATTCCTGGTTACAGATGCTCCTGACATGGTGCTAAGTATGTTGTCCCTTCTCAGGACAATCTCAGATTGAAGTGATAGATCAGGTCAAATAAACAGAAAAAATACAACACTGTGAAAAATACAAGAACAGAGCTATATACAAGATACTGGAGCAGTCTGGAGAAGGGAGTTATGAGTTCTGCTTAGAGAAATTATTTGTTACAGTAATAACAGTGTACACATAACACTGTCCTAAGCACTGATGTGGATAAATTCAATGAATTGTCTAAAAAAAGAGTGAGATGGCTGCTTTTATTATTCCCATTTCACAGATGAGAAAACAGAGCTCTAGATAATATAGCTTGCCCAAGATCAATACTTGGTAGGTGAGGGAGCTGGTTTCAAACCCTGGGTGATCTGACTCTAGAGTCCTAGATGGTACCCATGCAAATATGTGAAAAATGCTTTTTATGGTAAAATTGCTTCAAGAATATTCTTTTTCTTAGTAAGAAACAAGTAATTTTGAACTATAGTGATTTAAGTTTAACCCACATAACATTGTCAATGAAACTTCAAAAACACATGGATCAACTCTATTAATTCCATTTACTCTAGATGTTGGTCATCCTTTAGTCAGAGGTTATTTGTTTTTGCTTTCATTTTCAAAAGGGTTAATAGAGTTTTGCTGGAAACGTTTGAAGAGTCAAATGCAATTTTGTTAGTTTACAATTTGGAACCAGGCTAACTTCACTCTATAAAGCTATAGGGCAGAATTACAGAAATAAATAGTAGGGATTAGCAAGTAAAAATATTCCAGCCTTGTCAAAATGACTATTAACACTTGTCCTGTTAGTTAATGTTCATTAAGTCTCTCTAATGAAATAAAACCTATAAATGAAATACAACATGACCCTTGTTTTCACGACACTTGAACTAGAACAAGGTAACTGTTTTAAGAATTGCATTCATGGAAACCAGTCCAGCTAAGCTTTAAAACCAAGTTTATTCCAGGATTTTAAAAAGCCAATAGTCAAAAACTCTGCCCCCCCCCAAAAGCATGAAAATTTCTTTTGTATGATGGTGGGGGTGAGGGGAAAATAGAGATTAGCAATCAGAAGTGAAGAATCTGAAATGAAGTATAGTTAATAATTGTGTAAGATTATTAACAGAACATATATTAACTACTTGGTTTTTGACATTTAAACATTCTTTTAAAATTATATTATGTACTCACCATCCAGATTGAACAGATGTTAACATTTGGCCATATTTGCCTTTTTCTTTGCTTTTCTTTTTCTTTTTTTTTTTAAGAAATAAGTATCACATGCTTTTATTCTCTCTTAATCTGTATGAAATCAAGATTCCAACTTGAAACCTCTTGAAACACAGACATCCAAACCCTAACTGTTATTAGTTTCCCAAAGTGCCTGACCTAAGTATGAAGCCCTTTAATCTATCTAAGTACCAGATAGTTGGAGGACACAATTAAGCCCATTGTACAGATGACATAACATAGTCTAGAAGAGTTTGAGACATGTGGATTTGAACCCAGCACTATCTAGTTCTGAGACTGATGTTCTCAAGGTAATAATTCTGCCTGTAGATTCAAACCCTGTCTTCAAGGCCCTTGTTCTTTGCATCAGTCTACAGTATCCAGAAGAATGACAATATTCATTAGACTGAACAGTAGCTATCCAGTCTCAGCTTCTGCCAAAACCAGGTCTCAATCATTCAGCCATTTTGGAATATTCACTATATGCCAGGCACAGCGCATTGAAAACATAGACCAACCTGTTGGGAGCTGGCCACGGAGGCCCACTGAGCGTTAGGGATCAGGAAGGGCCGTTGACCCCAAGACCACTAGGATGTGTTCAGGAACTATTGACCCCATTTCCTCTCCATTTTTTGCCTAGTACTACAGCCAGAAAAAACTCCTACAAACTCAAGCATATAACTGAGACCGGGACGAACACAAACTAACTTCAGAAGCTCATTGTTCCCATTTTTCCACAGACTGTGGTTTTGGTTTTCATACTACTTACAGTTCAAACTTAGGTCACATTGAAGAGCCTTAGTGTTGGCCACAGGCCTTTTGTATGTGATCTTAAGATTATAGCAATATAAGTTTTGGGAAATAGGTTATAGAGATAAGTTTTTAGGTAGCCATTTTGTCAAAAGAATGCGGTCAGCCTACTTCAGGTTGGGCCCATCATGAACTTTGAACTGGGCCACATTGCAAACATTCTGGTTTAGGCTGCCTCAGGTTGTAAGAGTGATTGTTTAAGTTTCAATAGGATTGTTTAACTTGGTATTAGTATAAATCAGCATAGGATGAAAAAGGTTTATAGGATAGATCAGTCACAGATTAAGGTTAGCGGTTTGTTATGGGATTTTCTTCCTCATACCTGAAAGAACATCTGGTGGGTGGGGGAGGCCCCTCACACACCTAGCTTTGTGTTCATGTGAAAGGCGTGTGAGTATAAAATCCCACTGTTAACACTCAATAAAAGTCTTCTGCTCAAATCTGAACAGTTGTCCAAGTCTCTCTCTCTCTTTCTCACAATCACCGATGCCATCTCCACCTTCAGGAATCTCTGAACTCTGCTGGAGCAGGACTCTGGCACCAACCAAGCTACTAGCCTCAAAGCCTTGGTGATTGAGATGTATTTAACTGCTTCTTCAGTCTCCTGCTCCATTTGATCTTGTTACCAGAGTTAATCTGGGTGATAGGTCTGTCTGTACAACAAATGGTTATAAGATTCCTCTTTTATTCTGCCCTTTCTATTTCATATTGGTGACAAAATATTGGCAGATTCATCCATTCTACAAATATTTACTTAACATCTCCCTTTTTCAGACACTGTTCTAGGCATACTCTAGAATGAATGAACAAAATAGTCATGATATTTGTATTTTAGTGAGGAGCAGCAGGCAGTAAGTAAATAAATAAGAATATAGTATGTCTGGTGAAAGTAAGTGCTAGAGAGTGGAAGCAGGAAGGACATATAGGGTAGTCAAGGAAGGCTTCTCATCTGGGCAGGGATCAAATAAAATTAGGGCAAGAACCACGTTTATATATGGAAGGAAAGTATTTTCAGCATTAAAAAAAAAATAGCAAGTACAAAGTCCCTGAGTCAAGAGAATGCTGGGCATGTTCAAAGCCAATAAAGTAGGAAGAGCAAGGCTAAATGATAAGAGCTAAGGCCAGAGAGGCTTAGGTCCCAATCATAGAAGGTCTTGCAGGCCATGATATGGCTCTAAATTTTATTTTGAGAAATGTGAAAATCACTAGCCTGTGGAAGTAACATGATCTCATTTATAAAATTTAGGTTGTAATGGAAATTTGGAGGCATCCAATTTCATGCGTGTGGACATTACCTCTTCAGTGGTATGTCTGTTCAGAAGGCCTTCCATTCCAAGCCAGGACTGGCCTTGTGCAGAGGAGAGGGTATTATAGTACAATCGAGGAGCTACCAGCACTAGAATTACCCAGGATGCTTTCAAAAGCTGAAGATTACTTGAGTCCACTCAAGATATGATTAACTAGAATTTCTGTGGCTGGGGCTAAGGAATTGGAATTTGCACTTTAAACAATGCCCTGGTGACTTAAGTGTGCAAGGGTTTTGAACTACCTGGAGGCAGGGGAAGCTTTGCAAAGCAAAGAATTCTAGAACTGAATTCCAAAAAATAGAAGGAGTTAGTCCATAAGCGCAGGGGCAAAGAGCAATGATGGTGAAGATCCTTCAGGGAAAAGAACCATTATGGATAAATACCTGAAGACGAAAAACAGCAGACATTTAGATTCCTGCATATGATCTGGTATAACTGGAGCAATCTGTTTGTTTGAGCTTTTGCCCTGTGCAAGGCATATATATGATCTTATTTTATCACCTCAATTCTGTGAAGGGGACTTTAAGCAAAGAATGGGTCAGAGAATCAGAGAAACTAAGTGGTCTGTCCCAGATTACTCAGCTAGTAAATGGTGAGAGCAGATTCAAGCAAATGTGGCTTAACTCAGAAGCTTAAAGTCTTAATTGAGAGTCAAATAATGGAGTTTGAGAGAGAATGCATCAGATCAGGAAGTCTTTGAAGGCCTTCCTATAAGACAAGAAGTTTGAGTGTTAGCACAAACCCATGGGGAGTTGCCTTGAAGAAACTTATGCAAAGGAGTGACATGATCAGATGTGGATTTTATCATGATCCTTCTGGCATCCTGCCTTCTACACCAAAACTGTAGAGACCAAGGGAAAATTTCCCCTTAGCCCTCTGAAGTTTCACTTAAAAATCAACTCACAAAAGGCAGATTAATTGGGGAAAAAGGCATACAAAATGTATTAACATGTACATGGGAGCCTTCAGAATGAAGACCCAAAGATACAGAAGAAATTGTCCCTTTGTATGCTTAGGTTTAACAAAGTTTGGACAGCTGTGTACAAATATGATTGGGAGGGTAGAATCTAATGCTAATAGACTGATTGGGGAAGTCCAGCAAGGCCTGTCTCTTTAGATTCTTCTTGGCCTCTCTGAGCATGCATTTCTTTCTCTGGGTGTGGGGCAGGATGCTCTCTAGAATGGGGGCCTTATAACCTACCAGAAAACAAGGTAGGTCAGTTAATTTCTTTATGGCAATTTTTAACACAGAAAGGTAGAGGGAAAGTTAGAGTAATATTTTGAGATTTCCTGGCTGGCTTTAGGAAAAAGAAGCTATGATTTCTATGGCCTAGCTTGGGGATGAAGGATTCTAGTTTCTATAGCTAGTCTTGGGATAGAATGGAATTGAGAGAGAGGAGGGCAGAAGGAAGTCAGAGAAAAACTTTTGCTTCTGAGGTTACTGTTGAGGTCTCTATTTGGGAGTATTGTTTGCTAAGTCCACCATAGAATGTAGCAAGTAGTAGAGATGCCAGAGCTAAATGAATGACAAAGATAATCCCTCAGCTCAGCCTTCTCTGGAAAGTAGAGTTTAAGGTAAAGATGAAAGTAGAGATGCCTTATTTGAGAGGTTCATGCCTAGGGCGGTAAAGGTGAAGAAATCAGGTAAATTTTGTAGACTGAATACTGATCACCAAAAATATCAAGTCCTATTCCTGGAACCTGTAAATGTTACTTTTTGAAAAATAAGGTTCTTTGCAGATGTGATTAAGTAAAAAAAATATTGACATTGGGAGATGACCCTGGATTACCTAGGTGGCCCCTAAATTGAATCAAAAGTATCCCTATTAGATAGAGGCAGAGGGAGACTTAACCTCGCATAAAGGGGAGCTGGTGGCGCCAGTAGTGCCAGCAGCCACTGGACGCTGGAAGAGACCTCTTCTAGAGCCTTCAGAGGCAGTGCAGCCAACACCTTGATATATTTCCCGTGAAACTGATTTCAGACTTCTGCTCTTAAGAACTGTGAGAGAATATATTTGTCATATATTCATATATGTCAATATATTGGTCATAAGTCACTAGGGTTGTACTTTGTTGTTGCATCAACCTTAAGAAACAAATACAGTCAAGGAGAAGAAAGAAAGGATGCTAAGCAATGTGATGTCTTACTATGCTGGCCATCACTTCACAAAGAACAGGGACATGATGCAGCTGATAGGCTGGGGGATGTAGCTGTGCAGCTCAAGGGATTTCTCCAGAAGCTATGCAAGGAGAAACCATACCCTAAAGCAGTGCATGAAAGGAGAACAGGTGGGGAATATATCTGTCTGATTGCATTATCCAGCCCATTGGCAACTACTCAGGTGGTCCCATTCCACACCTCAGGGTGTGCATTTCATGTAAATATAGAAACAGAGGAGCTACTTAATGCAAATTGGACTCAGCGTATGGTGCAAGAGATCTTTACAAATCTGAGCCTTTAACTCAGATTCCATCTGGACTGGGAACTCATCAAGGATGCCAGGAAAGGTGATGATGAGGTGACACTTTTGGCAAGAAGAAAGTAATCAAGGAAACCTGAGATGGTGTATAAAGTTTGCATGCAATATAGGGATTGAGGAGGAAATGATGTATTCAGGGATATGGAAGAGATAAAGTCCAGAGGACTTTCTGACTAGTGTGATGTACAGAATCATAGTTAATCAAATGAGCTTTGGAGTCAAACAGATTGTTTCAAATTTTGGCTCTACCACCCCACTCTATATGTCATCAAGGATACTTTGATCTCTTGGAATCTTCATTTCTGTCCATCTGTGAAATGAAAAGGATAATATGTAATTTGCAGGGTTCTTCTGAAATACGATATGTGCAAAGCATTTATCAGTGTTTGGCACCTAGCATTTGCTAAATGAAAAACTGGAACGGTACCTATTGTCATTATAGCATATAGTGAGTGAGGCAGAGGAAAGAATCTGGGATGACACTCAGAGCATGGCTTGGACAGCTAAAAGGATTTTAGGGAAGAAATGAAGGCTGACAGGGAGAAAATGAGGTGCCAATGAGCACCTACATATAGATGGGTCTTCTCAGGGCAGCTTCATTGTATAGCTTGACCACTGGGAGGAGAGGAAAGGAACTATTCACTGAGGCTCAGACATATGTCAAGCACTATAGCTCTCTATGTTACATTTGCTATTTTAGTTGTCTTTACATCAACCCTTCTAATGAAGGACATTTGCTAGGCTTTACACAAGTATCTGAGTCATAGGGAGCACAAGTGACATGACTAAGTCCACCCCGGTTATTAATTGGTAGAACTAGGAACACCAACCTAGATCTCTCTAATTCCAAACCCTGTGTTCCCACCATTTCCCCCATGCCCCAACATATTCATCACACAGATTCAATTGTATATAAAAAAACATATTCCAGATCCAAGTATATTTTATTGAATGTTCTCTGAATGCATTATATAAAGCCATTCAAATCTATTAAAACAATATTGCAACAGACAACACTAAGTGATGACAAAAACACAGAGCAACTGGAATTCTCATATGCTGCTTATGAATGTATAAACTGAGACCATTTTGGAAAACTGCTAGGTAACATCTACCTACAGTCAAAAATCGGCCCGTTCTACCACCCGTCAATTCTACTTCTGGGCTTCTTTTCAACAGTCTTTATAACCACCAAAACATACATAAGAAGGTTCATCTTAGCCGGGCTCGGTGGCTCAGCCTGCAATCCCAGCACTTTGGGAGGCTGAGGTGAGTGGATTGCATGAGCCCGTGGGTTCGAGACCCGCCTGGGCAACTTGGCGAGACCTCATCTCTACCAT
>NW_007249964.1:163882-176387 GCF_000164805.1 Carlito syrichta | reverse complement strand
TTCCAGAGCCCAGCAGGTCGAGGCTGCGTGGACAGGAGCGGCCACTGCACTCCAGTCTGGGTAACAGAGTGAGACTCCAACTCTAAAAAAAAAAAAAAAAAAAAAAAAAAGAAGGTTCATCTTTATACATAATAGCCCGTTACTGGGAACAGCTTAAATACCCCCCAACAATAGAATGGGTAAATAAAGTGCAGTGTAATCCTGCAATGGAATACTACAAAGCAATTTTTTAAGTGAACTGATATATGCAAAAATGTAATTGAATCTTACAGTCATGATTTTGAACAAATAAAGTTAGATATAAAAGAATATATGTCATATGATCCCATTTATAGTAAGAACAGTCAAAAGTAATCAATAGTGATAGATGTCAGAAGTTAATCCTGGGGCAAATGTGCTGGGGGGGGAGTTGGGGGGGTGGGTGAGGAGAATGGGGAAGGAAGGGTGGGGGAAGGGGACTTGAGGGAGCAGTCTACGGTGCTGAAATGCTTTATATCTTGATGGATGGTGGTTACATCGGTGTGCACATATGTACAAGTTAATCAAGGCGTACACTTACAATATATGCCCTTTATTCTATGCAAGTTGTAGATCAATAAAAATTTTTTTTTTTTTTTTGTTGGAGTATCACTGTCACTCAGACTGGAGGGCAGTGGCATGCTCCTGGCCACCGCAGCCTCGACCTGCTGGGCTTAGGCGATCCTTCCGCCTAAGCCTTCCAAGCAGCTGGAACTTAGCACTGCGCCCAACTAATTTTTTTTTTGATTTACTGTAGAGATGAGTGTTCGCCAAGTTGGTCAGTCTGGTCTTGAACCCATGGGCTCAGGCAATCCTCTCACCTTAGTCTCCCAAAGTGCTGGGATTATAGGCACGAGCCACTGCGTCCGGCCATATCAATAAAAATTTAAAACATTGAGAAAGCTAATGAAATCTTGCCAGTAGGCTCTCAATCATCAACCTGTGATTAAGATTGAGTTTCGTCTTAATCACATCTGTTTTGCCCTTTGATCTCCTGCACCTGAGGCATAGCAGGACTCAACAGGCATTTAGGTAATAAATGAGCTCATGCTTAGGAGATAAGCGAGTTCCTACCCATCATCAAGCATATGGCTCCGGTTCCTTAGGTGAATCCTAGGTGTGGTGGCATCATGCCCCATAGCTCAGAAGGTGGTGGGACTTTCTCCCTACCTGGCCATACTCATTAGAAAAAATAAACCGCAAAACCAAGCAGTAGTTTTGCAGTATGACACAGCAGTATTACTTGCATTAGGCCAATTTTCCACTTATGACAGCAGTAATAGCACTAAAAGCCAATAAAAGCGGTCTGTTCGTTCAGAGATCAGCTTTTATGGCTTATTCTAAATATTATCAAGTGAATCAAGAGCCGTCATTACAGTGTCTAAAAAGCCTTCATACCTTGTAAGCAAACAGTGTGACTTTGACAAATAATCATTAGCGTGCCTGTGTGAGGCCAGTGCTGAGGGGAAAAAAGTCAAATAACAGATATTTCCGTTTACATAAGTCATTAAAGTAATGTTGGTTAGTTTGAGAATAAACAAAATGGATTTCATATGTAAAATGATATATTATCGCTTCCAACAATTCCAGAATTTTTTGTATTTTATTTCCAGGCTGCTGAGGATAGGGGCTACTTCCGTTGTTCCAGCCTTCTCAATAGAGGAAGTTTGATAAAACTGCTGAGGGCTCAGCCAATCACACGGCTCAGCCTATATTTCTCACACCTCATTGAAAGTAAATTTGAATAATTCTGATTTCACTCATTTCAAATATGGTGATTATTCATGTGTGCCATGCTTCAAATGACTGTTTATGAGGAGTTTTCTAAGAAACAATAAATAAATCCTGTGAAAACCAAGACAAGTTTACCTTGTTAATGTGAGGACCGCTCGTGGATTACAGTTTAGAACAAAAGCTTTACCAGCCTCTGCATAAGATTATTATAAGGCTCATGAAGAACTATACCTACTTTATTCACCATGGTATCCTCAGGTAGGCTAGACACAAAGGGCAGTTATTTGGGAGATATTTACTAAATAAATGTTGAGTGAATCATGGCTTTTAAAAGTTTATATAATTCATCAGCCAACAACTTCCAGGCATCATTCTAGGAAAATAATCAGAGGTATATGCAAAGATTTTGCTATGGGTGCTTGTCACAATATTCATTTACAATAGCAAGACAATAGAAGTAACATAAATGTTCAGAAATAGGGAGCTGGCTGAAGAAAATATGTACATTTGTAAGATGTATAATAATATGCAGTCATTTATAACTATGATATGTAATATTGGGAGAATATTTAATGCTTTTTTAAATATTCAAATGTATTACATGAACAATTTTATTAGAAACAAATACTAGTCAGCTAATATTTGGAATACAGGTGGCTCAGTCTGTAATCCTGCGCCTTGGGAGGCTGAGGTGAGTGGATTGCCTGAGCCTGCGGGTTCAAGACCCGCCTGGGCAACTTGATGAGACCTCATATCTACAATAATAAAAATTAGCCGGGTGTGGTAGCGCGCACCTGTAGTTCCGGCTACTCGGAAGGCTGAGGTGGAAGGATCGCCGGAGCCCAGCAGGTCGAGGCTGCGGTGGCTGGGAGCAGCCACTGAACTCCAGTCTGGGCGATAGAGTGAGACTCCAACTCAAAAAAAAGAAAAAAAAAGAAACAAATATTTTCCACTGAACAAATATTGATTCAACACCTAATATATACCAAGTATTATTCTAGACACTGGAAATCATAAGGAACAAAAATGGCAATAATTCTGTCCAGATGAGTTATATTATCATATTATTTTAATTATGATTGTATTTTTTTGTTAAAAAAGAGTGCGTATACATGTTTTTTAAAAGTTTGAAATGCTCTTCAAAATATTTTTAAAAGTTTATTGTTGGGGAATAAAATTATGGGTGACTTTATTTACTTCATTTTGATTGAGAATATTAATCAAAGCTGATTAGTTACACTGATTTGTTCCAATAATGAAAAGTCTGATTTTAAGTAATTGTTGTCAATTAAACATTCACAGGAGAAGATATAGGCTTTGGAGTTTTTTAACAGAAAGTTCTTATTCCAAGTGAAATTTATTTTATCAGTTCTTCACGTAGCATTTATTACATGCCAGATACTGCTCTAAGTACTTCCCAAATACTAATTTATTTAATCCTTGAAACAATCCTGTGAGGTAACCCTTACTATTCCTGATGAACAGATGAGGAAGTTGAGGCAGGAAAATTAGGTAAATGACTTGCCCAAGATCACAAAACTAACGAATGGCAAAGCCGGGACTTAAACCCAGACAGTGCAGTTCCATGATCTTCTTAATCATCATAAATACTGACTGGGCGTGATGGCTCACACCTGTAATCTCAGCACTTTGGGAGGCCAAGGCGGGTGGATTGCTTTAGCCCAGGAGTTCAAGACCAACCCAGGCAACATAGTGAGACCTCGTCTCTGCAAAAGAATCAAAAAAATTAGCCAGGCACTGTGGCCCATGCCTGTAGTCCCAGTTACTAAGGATGCTGAAGAGAAAAGATCGCCGAGTCCAGGAAGTCAAGGTTGCCCTGAGCCATGATTTTTGTGATTATGTCACTGTACTCCAGCCTGAGCGACAGATGAGACTCTGACTCCAAACAAACAAACAACAACAAAATCATGAATACTATTTGAAAGCACAATATATAAAACAGACAATCGTTTATTAATACCAACTTTTTTGTAAGCTACAAATTCTAATGTTTATATAGTTATAGGTCAGTGCAAATGATGATCATAGGAATTTTTGTTTGAAGGCTATATATGACAGCTGCAGGCTTACATCACTCTGAAGAGGCTGCTTGTTTCTGTAATTTGCTCTGGGGGACAAGGTTCAGAGAATCCGTATTCTCACAGAAAAACAAGCTCTAATGTTAATAGAGTTTACTTTCCCTTTTTATATAACTCATTTTCCAAAACTGGTAAAGATGTTTAATGTAACAAATCCAGAGTTTACAGTAAGAATAATAGAACATTTGGGTTTTAAAGTTATCTAATACTTTTTTTTAACATTTCTTAATGCATATTCAGTTTAGAGTCTCCTAAGTTCTTCAGTCAATGTTAATTATCAGAAGAAAAATACTTTTCAAATATATCTTATAACAATGAATTGATGAACAATGTCATTAAAAAATTATAGATCAGCGTTCATTTCTGTCAGATACTCCACATTTCAAAAGAATTAAGTTTACTTTATTGAATATGATGACTAAATCTTGTTTAATTTTCATAAGTGATAATTTATCTGCAGTTAAAAGCACCCAAATATTATAATCTAAGTTGGCTTGTTGAACTCCCTGAGATTATTTTTTAAAAAATCAGCTCTTTCTGTCTCTGCACAGCCCCCAACACTCACACCCCCAGCCCCCACAAATATATGAAAGTATAATTCCACGTTATTTTGTAAAGGGATTTCTTTAGTGCAAGCAAGCATGCAAGCATGCATGCTTGCACCTGCATGCGCACGTGCGCGCACGCGCGCACACACACACACACACACACACACACACACACACACACACACACACACGGCAGCTCCTTGTTCTATTAATAATATTTATAGCAGAACTTTGTTTTTAAAAAGCCAATAAACTTTTTTGTCAAAAGGGAAGTTTTAGACCTTATTGTATGTTCAATTACTAAACAAATCTGAAATAACTACCCTTTAAAAACTGTGATTGACTAGTAATGTCTGCTGTTGACTCAGTAGCTGGAAAGTAACAATATATGTGTGACAAGCACATCTGTATCTTACCTTTTTCTATTCTGACACTACCAAAATACACTTACAAACCAAAAGCAAGACATGCATTTCTTTTTTAAAAATGTCCCCATGGCTCAAACTTTTCACTAGGATTGACTTTTTCCCAATTAGGTGATATTGTATTATCTGGAGTTTACTGTTTTAGGGAGGATTTTTCTGGGCCATCTCCTGGGTGATGGCAATGATCCCAAAATACTCCTGGAGAGAAACAATTCTGTGATCTCATCCTGAAGCTTTTAAGACTTCCCTTTGGATTAAAGGTCTTAGCATCTCATTTTTACGAAGAAAAAAGAGGTGATAAGTACTATATAAACACATATTTTCTTTAGAGTAGTCTTCCGAGAAATTGTTGAGTCGAGTAAGTTTTAATGAACTCAGTGGGCTTAGCACACTTGCTGTTCCACCTCTGGGGACAAACATTCACATCTGCATGAAACCTCATGCATACCTTTCAAGTCTCACTGATCACCAGGGTAAATCTTAGATTTGGCAGTCCTCTCAGGATTGTTTTCATCTGCCTTGTACAGACAGGCTTTCTCAGACAAAACTGTGGTCACTGCTGGACTTCCTTTAGCAAGGTAGGCAGAAGTGAGAAGAATATTTGGAGGTGGAGTGAGAAGGGAGGATATTATTATTTGACCTGGATTTAACCGATAAAGATGCCAATTAGAAAGCACATGGCCATGAATGACTTTTTGGAGAGTTTTTGCAGAATGTTAGTTGCTAGCTGTTGCCTTCGTTTTTTGCTTCAGTAATTTTCTCTGATCTTTTTGTTTGTTTCCTTTCTTTCCCAAAATCCTGCTGAAAGTTCTAACACGATGGCACAGGAAATATTTAAGTTTTTCATTAGGAACCTGGAGGAAAGCATGGGGAACTCAGAGGAAGGATACTAGGGTTTGTCCATTTCATCAGTGCTATATATTCTATCTAAACTCAAAATCCAAAATGTGCTGAGCAATTTTTTATAAAGTTAAACATACACTTAACATTCTACCTAGCAATTGTACTCCTAGGTATTTACCCAAGAGAAATAAAGACATATGTCCACATAAAGATCTGCACAGGAATGTTTATAGCAGCTTTATTCATATTAGCCAAAGACAGGAAACATCCAAATGTCCATCAGAAGAGAATGGATAAACAAACTGTGGTTTATTCATATGATGGACTATGCCTCAGAGTTACAAATGAATGAACCCAATAATATAGATGAATCTCAAGAACATTACACTGAGCAAAAGAAGCCAGGCACAAAAGCATACATACTGTATGAGATCCTAGAAAAGCTAATTTAGTCTATAGTGACAGAAAGAATTTGCCAGGGGCTAGCTGGTAAGGATATGGCAACTGCAAGGGAACATGGGGAGCATTTTGGGAAGATAGATATGCTTTGCATTTTGATTGTGGTGATATTTACATTTGTCCAGACTCTACTATGTATTTAAAATGGGTACATTTTATTATATGTAAATTATTCTTTAATGAAGTCAGACAAAATAAATGTACTGAGTAGCTCTTGACTTTTGATTGTCATTATTCCTTAAAAAATACTTGAGCCGTCACAATTTTGGCCACTGTGATTCAGGGTTACCTTATCACTCTTTTGCGTCTTTTTAAGATTTTTAGTGTGACAAAGTCTTGGTCACTATGAGTTTAGATGCTGAGATCCAAGGCTTAGTTTGTAACTGCGTCCAGACTCATTCTGCGCATCACATGACAGCCAATAAGTTGTGAGACAAGGAGTAGGAGAGAAGAATGTGACTTCATTTTGGAGTTTCAGCAAAACCCAAGAAGATGGCAGACCAGGGTCCTAAAGACTCATCTTGAGCTGTGCATGCTTTGCTTGTTTTTTAGCTAGACATGAAGGAAAAAGAGGGCACTGAGATTGAGAGGTGGCCGAGAACTGCAGACGTCTGGGCACTGGGAGGGGTCCAGGAAAAGTTGCAAAATCTCTTTGTCCTTTGTTAATGGTCTCATTGTTTCTTTAATTTTTTACCAAACATAGTTAGTGTATGTACTCCCCTTTTGCCCAGAGCTAGTCTAGACAGCAGAATACTTGTCCCTACGCTACTGTTTCAATATTTCAAAATTATTCTCACCTAGGTGCAAGCATGTACAGAGGCCAGAGGCCTCCCACCAAGTCTAAAATGGAGTTAATTCTGTTATTATTCTGCCATTTCGCTGTTACAGTGTCCTACTTCCAAAGGTTCATCCCACAGTCTTGTGGGATTAGGGACAATGGAATGTCCTCTCTCATCTTTCTGCTTCCTGCTGAACAGGGTGATATGGGGCGACGTGGGGCAGAACCATTTGACTTGTCAGCAAGTTGTTCATGTTCTTATTCTTTACAAGTCTTTTGGAGGACCCACTGTCCCAGCTGAAAGGAATACAAGGCCTTGTCTGTGGGATGGGTGGTCCTTTTAGAAGCAAACTAATGAGCAGAGAAGTTAGTATGGTGCCTAGAATCTTAACCTATTTGACAGTTACTAAATCTCTTAAAGTATCAGTTGGTTTTCCTCTCGGTCATAAACTTGATATGGCCTACCCATATAATATTTGAAAGGGGCTTAATTTGAACCTACTTTGGGGGCTAATCTAATCCACAACGGGGCAACCGGTAGTGCCTTATCCTAAGTCAAATTAGTTTTTTTGGACATATTTTGGCAATACTTCCTTTTAGAGTATGGTACATCTTTTCAGTTTTTCCCATTGACCTTGGTCTCTAACACGACAATCTAAAAATCGCAGCAAAGGGCGAGTCACGGCTCTCTCTGATATTCCTGTAAACATTATAGTCTTTCTTGAATCAGGGGATAAGTGGGTGTTAGCTACAGTATGTGTGGCCCCCATAAAAATAAGAAAGTCAATAAGTGTGTTCCTACTGTCAATTGTACTCCTGTGGGAATATGATGACAAGATGGCTAAACATACATACTTAAAAGGTTATTGGAGGAGCTATGAATATGCATGAAGGTGGTCCTGACACATGTATTGAACAAAACTTCATGAAACATATGACCTGTGTTTACCTTTCAGTGAAAACTTGACCCTCACCTGGAATGACCTTAGGTCCTATTTCTAATTTGGTATCTTATTGTCACAAAGAATCTGGTCTGTCAGTTATATAATCTCTATTTTAACATTAGTGCTGTTCAGTTGTTGTGTCTAAACCACAAGAAGGAGGGGAATATAACAAAATATGTCTGCTCTCCCAACCTGCCACGGCCAGGAACTAAGTTTTAAAGGTTTATCTGAGGTCCCCTTGGCCAAGATGGGGTCCATTTAGTCGATGAGGGGCTTAGAATTTTATTTTTTAAGTTCACATTTCCCCTTTTTGGTAAATTTATGCCAGAGCTAACATCGATAACCAAGCTTTTATTTTGTCCATTATCATTGTCAGGGTGGTATGGCTACCTACCCTGGGTTCATCCTGTCCCTTGGTGGGAACCCCCATAGCCAAAGGAGTTAGATTCAAAAGACTTATAGCCATTTAAATGTTCTAGGCCAGACAGAAATGGAGGTGGGCAGGCACTCATGAACCCTTAAAATCTTTTAAGTAACGTAAGAGCCAAAAAACAAGATTAAAAATTGATTTGTCAGGCCGGGCTCGTTGGTTCAGCCTGTAATCCCAGCAATTTGGGAGGCCAAGGTGAGTGAATTACCTAAACCCACAGGTTCAAGACCAGCTCAGGCAACTTGTTGAGCTCTCATCTCTACAATAAATAAAAAATTAGCTGGGCATGGTAGCATGTGCCTGTAATTCCAACTACTTGGAAGACTGAGGCAGAAGGATCCCCAGAGCCTAGCAGATTAAAGCTGGGGTGACTGTGAGCTTGCCACTGCACTCCAACCTGAGCAACACAGTGAGACTCTGACTCAAAAAAAAATTTTGATTTGTCTATACGTTCTATGTGTTGAGCCATCCATCAGGTGTTTAGGCACCTGTGCCCATCTTTGATTTGGAGGGTCTGAACTAATTTTATCCCTTGAAATTGGTCCTTACAATCTCATGTACCCACTTCAGTTACAATAGTCTCTGGACCTCAAGGGAGGGTACTTCATATTGTGTAGCTTTATCAGCAGTGCATTTAAAAAAAAATGGCCCAGTAAGATTGAACACTTTTTCAAATTCTGGAGATATTAAGAAGCGAGAAAAAGCTTATGTTAAAGTATCAGTTGGTTTTTCCTCTGGGGCATAAACTTGATATGGCCTACCCATATACTATATTAAAGGAGATGAATTTGAGCCTACTTTGGGGAGCTACTCTAATTCACAACAGGGCAACCTGTTTTTTTGTTTTGTTTTGTTTTTTAGGTATGAATGTCTCAAAAAGGCGTGCGGGTCTTGACTCTGGAAAGCAAAACATAAAGCAAACAAAAAGGTCATTAGCTCTGTCTAGTTTTTACAGTGACAGGAAAAGAAAGCTTACAGGTAGCTAAGCATTCAAATTACTTAGCATAGAGCATCCAGATAGAGGCAAAATTATTAATGAGTCTTAGTGTCTTTACATATAGACTTATTCCTATGTCTCATAAAAGAAGTTCATTTTGATTACTGCCTTCTCCCAGGTCTGAAGAAAAGACTTTGTGTAACTTGAGTTTGATATCAGAAAATGGCATCAACATTCAAGATTAATCAGTAGTCATTGTCTTCTTAGAAGAGATATGTATACTAGAAGTCAAAACCCTACAACTTTATAGCACAAAGATTAGTTAATAGCACCTGATCGAGAATTTTCAAGGGGCTGCAAATGGTAATACTGGAGTTCATGACCTGACTGGAAGTTGTAAAAAGAATCAACAACCTTGCAGTGATTAATTTTTATAGCTTTGATAGGTCCCTAATAATAAGTTTAGATCAGAGACTTAATTTAGAATTTTGGTTTTGAAGACATTCATCAAAGATGTTAAAAAGCTCAAACATAGGTGTGAACCACTATGCCCGGCTTACATATATTTAATTCTCACAACAGTAAATGGGGTAGGTGCCATTTACTAATAAAGAAATTGAGGAACTGGGTACAGTGGCTCATACCTGTAATCCCAGCACTTTGGGAGGCGGAGGTGAGAGCATTGCCTGAGTCCAGAGGTTTGGGATCAGCCAGAGCAACATGGTGAGACCTTATCCTTACAATAAATTTAAAAAAAGAAATCAGCTGGCCATGGTGGCACATGCCTGTGGTTCCAGCTACTTGGAAGGGTGAGGCAGAAGGATCACCTGGGCCCAGCAGGTCGAGGCTGTGGTGGCCATGAACATGCCATTGCACTTCAGCCTGGGTGACAGAGTGAAACTCCCCCCCAAAATAAAATAAAATAAGAGTAGATTTAGACCAGGCAGAAAAGAAAAGAAATACAGAACTTTAGAAGACTCTAACTCTCGAGTTTCAAGTTAAACATTTGAGTTCTGAATTTTCCTTACTTAGTTTGCCCATAGGTTTTAAAAGGTGCACAAAAACAGGCCATAACACATAACCAGCAGAAGTTCCAGAAAACCTGACAGACCTTTGAACTTACAGGAGTTTTGTTGACTCCTTGCTCTAACGGTATGCATAAATGCAGCCAGTACCAGCAAGGGAACTAAGTGGAGGTCCCTAGAGTAAAAAGTTTCTGGCAGTTGCTAGAAACTAACCTAAGAATTTCCCTATTTGGGTCAACTGGCCACGAGCATTGATGCCTGGGTGACTCGCCAAATTGTAGCCAAGTCCAAACTCCTTCTGCTCACTACATGACAGTCAATAATTCAAGCGACAAGAATTGGAGCAAGGAATGTGACTTTAGTTTGGAGTGCCAGCAAAACCAAGAAGGCTAGTGTCCTAAAGACCCATCTTAAGCCATGCATGCTTGACTCAGTTTTTATCTGTGTATAAAGGAAAAAGAGGAGGCCAAGATCAAGAGGTAGCTGAGAACCACAGACATCTGGGTACTGGTGGGGTCCAGAAAAAGTTGTAAAATCTCTTTATCCTTAGTTAACGGTCTCCTTGTTCCTTTAAATTTTAACCAAACATAGCATACATGCTGCTACATTATCTTTCCAATGTTTCAGAATTATTCTAGCCTATGTGCAAGCATAAACAGAGGCCAGAAGACATCTCCCCACTCTCAGTCTAAAATGGAGTTAGTTATGTTAATCTTTTACTGTTTTACTGTTACAAGCTCTGCTTCTAACTTTCTCTGAGAACTTTTAGATATATCAGTTATTTATCTGGGTCTGTTTTCTCAGCTACAAAATGAAAGTAATGGGCCAGGCTAGAATTTGCCAACTGGTGGCCTTTGGGTCACATTTGATCAACATCTGCAAGACCAGGGCAATCTTTTAAAAAATTACTTAAATATCATTGAAAATCAGAATTTTTAAATAGAAATTCCAGACTTCTGACCTCTCTAGAAAACCAAAGTTCTGATGATATTTAATCTGCATCCCAAATGCCACTGGTTAGCTGGAAGTAATTAGCCACAACTCCTCTTATTCATGAATAATACTCTGTAGTTTGCATTGCTTCCTATCAGGCCCTTTTCATGACTTACATATCTACCTAGTCCTGGTCATTTTGAGTTTGCAAGCTTAAACTAGATCAATGATAAATAACTGGGATCTTCAAGATGTAACCAGCATCTCAGCTTTGATAAATGACCTATGATTTAATCTTTACATACAATTTTAATATTTTAATAATCAGTCCCTGGAAGTCACTCAAGAATGTATATACATAGAGAAAACACTGGCAAGCTGTGAAATTCCAGCCACCCTTGTGCAAACACTATACTTGGACTAAGAAAACAACCACATATGTACTAAAGAAAGTTTAGGTAATTAAGGTAGCCCAGGACTTACAATATAATAGTTAGCCAGTGTCAACAAGTGACTGAAACACAAACTTTTATCCCTGAAAGACACTTAACCCTGAAACAGTCTATATTTATATATGACTGGTCTGTGGTTTTTCTTTTCTTTTCTTTTTTAAAAATTGAGTACCAGTTTTAGGGATCGGGCTTATATGTTCTTTATAAAATTATTTGGAAATTGTTCTTATTTATTGTCCATGCTTTGAAATATTTTATAATGTGTTGGTGTTGAAACTTTGAAACAATTCATCTGTAAAATCAACTAGTTGTTCAGACTTGTTTTTTCCAAAGTTGCTAGTCTCTTCTACTTGTTTACATATTCCAAATTTCAAGAGACTCCAACATTTCTAATTTATTTGCATAAATTATGTAGTCTGCATTATTAAATTTCTCAGGACATAATGTTCTCAGTATCCTTCATTCTCTGAAGGAAAAATAAACTCATGGATTTTATTTATCATTGTACTTTCGTTCATTTCTTTAACTTATACCTCAACTTGTTTTCCCTTCCTTCTCTTTTCCTTAGGATCATTTTCTTTTTCAAATTTCTTGAGTTAAATATTATGTCAGCTACGGTCACTTAAAAGTAATAATTTTTCTGAGTTATATTTGACTCATATTTTAAGTTTGGATGTTTAGGTTTATCACTGCCTTTTGAAAAAATACTATAGAGTTTTGTTTTAATTTATTATTTGTCCTATTAGCAATTTGGACAATATTATTTAAACTTTCAATTACTAGGCATTTTAAAAAATTGCTATCTTTAATTTCTTTTTTTTTTTTTGTTAGTTGGAGTCTCACTCTGTCGCCCAGACTGGAGTGCAGTAGCCACTCCCGA